>NW_010972776.1:845111-887308 GCF_000737465.1 Haliaeetus leucocephalus | reverse complement strand
CCCCCCCCCCCGCGCCCCCCCCCCCCCCTCCTCCTCTCCCTAGAGGGTCTCTGGTGGGTCAGAGGGGCCAGAAGAGCTGGACATGGCCAGAGGGGGGTGCCTGGGGGGGGATGCCCTGGGGCAGGCTGGAGCCGCTTCCAAGCTCGTCCATCTGTTGGGATGATGGGGGGCAAGGAGAGAGCAGCTGAGTTGGGAACACTGGGCAAAAAGACTTGCAAAGTAGGGCATGGGGAAAAAGTGCATAGTCATGTCTTCTGGGCTCTGCCTCAGTTTCTCGATGGATGTCTGCTCTCTTCCAACTGAGTGGAGATACAAAGGACCGATAATTTCGTCTGTAAATGATTCGCATCAGCAACCAGCAGCCAATTTCTCCTCTTGTCAGGGAATTATCTGAACAGGGATTTTTTTGAGACAGCATAGGGGATCTTTCCCCTGCTCTTAGAAGGAAGTCTTTTTCCCTTCTTTCACCAGCCGGGGATGATCACCTTCTCTCCATGTCCTCAACTACGCAGCCCCTGCAGACTGAGGATGCTCCCCGGGTCAGTGTCCTGGCCCCTCACTGCCACTCAACCTTCTCCCCTTTCATTTCCTGCTGCAGAAAGTTTCAGGTATTTCCTGTAGCCACTTTAAATTTCCTTGAGGGTTTCTTCATTTCACCCTCAGTGGGATGGCCTGAAAGCAAGGCAGTAGAAGTCGTGCAGAATGTGGTACATGGGAAGAGTTTGTACTAATCAGCATTTCTTGGCTAATTTTTCCACTGGCCTTTCCACTCTGAGCAGCCCTCCCCTCCTCGCAGATCAGACTAGATAATTATATATGGTCCCTCCTGGTTTTGAAAATCGGTGAATGCAATTCCATCTGCAAGTGAGTCTAATATTACCGCTGTCAGATCTTCCCCGCTCCTAGACTGCAGCTCCTGCCAGAGACTGTCCATACCACGGCAGCTGCCACTGGGGCTTCATCGGAACATACAGAGAGAATGAGCCCATGGTGGATACTTTTAACTATAGATGGAAATTCATCTCTGAGGTACTTACTCTTCCGCAAACTCATTTGCCATAACTCCTCCAGAGGACCTGGAGCAGGTTGCTGTGGTTTGCCTTTGCAGCAAAACAGAGAAGAGGTGGGAGAAAACCCACACACGTGCATTTTACCCTAACCTGCTCCTACCCCACAGGAGCACACAAACTGCTCTCTGCTCCCACAGGGGCCCCACGCCAGAGCTGTAGGGAAGCCCGGCCGCAGAGCACCCTAACCCGGCCAGCAGCATCCCCCAAAGGCCTGGCAGCACAGGCTGGGCAGCTGCCAGGCACCCTTTCTGGCAGGCACTGGTGGTGAGGAGGGGAAGGGATGATGCCAGAGTGAAACAAGATGTCTGACAGATGCCAAAGCCAGTTTTGGAGACTGGAGCTGCCACAGCTGGGATACGAAGGCAGAGGAGCCTGAGTCTAGCTGGGATCTGCTGTAAAACACATGCCCTTTGGTTTCAGTGCCTTGAGGAGCAGCCATGGGCTTGGATCCTTGGGCATTAACAAAACTTTTGAGATGTATTTAAACTCCTGTGTTGGGAGATCGTCCGGAGCTGATGACAGCCCGTCACGCAACGCCCACCTCTCTTGCATGAGCCCCACACACAGCGCCTTGGGGAGATGCCAGCAAGCTGCTCCTCCTCCGGTGCAGGAGCAGGCTCCCCTGGAGCTGCCGCTGCCCGGGGCCCCGGCGTGCTCCCCACCGGGCACTTGCTAACACAGGCTGTCCCCTTCAGAGCTGGCTGCTGCTCCCTCCCGTGCCTGACCCCATCTCAGGGACTCACGCCAGGGTTAGAGGCTCACGCTCGGTCAGCTCATGCTGAGTGGGTTCGGCAGCTCCCCTGAGCCACCTCTGAAGCCAGGCCAGATGCTCCTGCGAGCTGGGCAATGAGTCATCGAGCAGGAGCAGAGCGGAGTCTCTTTCTGTCTCTCCAGCCCTACATATCGCAGCCCAGGAAGGCAGGAAAAAAAGATAAAAATACATCAACAACCAGAGCCTGTGCAAACATAGCACTAGCTGCAAAATCTAGGATTTGTTTTTCTTTATCTGCTGTAAGATTGGTCATAATCTCCGCTGGGAGCCTCCTCCCAGTTTGGTCAGAGGAGGCAGACCTTTCCTGACCCACCATGGGGTCACTGGGTCCCTCCCCACCTCCCGTGCTGCTCTGGTGCATGTATCCCAGAGAGGGGAGCCAGCTCTCTGCGAAGCCAGAGCATCCTGCTGTGGCCATCTCTGCACCATGCTTGCCAAAAGAGCCTTCCCAAACACCCTGATATCTGTCTCCAAATGTAAACAGACATTTCCATGGAAAACCCACAGCTCAGCTCAAACAGCAGGTCAGGGATGTTTGCCGAAAGCCTGTTTTCTGAGCCCAGAGAGAACCCATGCAGCCCAAGGGGTCTCAGTTTCCCTTGTTTGCACACAAGGAAGCTGTTTCTTATGGTAATTTGTGCTTCAATAAACGAGAAATAAAATTCATTCTGCCCTTTCCCAGCTGGCGTCATCACCATTTCCCTCTGTTTATCACATCATAACCATCGCCCCGGCAACCACAGTGCGTCCCAGGCAGAGAAACTGGCTGCAGGTGGGGTGAGCGCCAGTCCTGCACCCCGAAACAAAGATCCCACTTTCGCACGAGCGTCTCCAGTGGCACACATGGGAGAGAGGGAGGGAGGGAGGCTGGGGAACAAATACGACATGGGAGAAAACAGTTTCGGAAGAGGATGCTCTCGGCAGCAGCAGGCGCCAACCCCAGGCAGCACCTATGAGCTTGAGCTCTGGAGGTGTCTGCCCTGGCGAACCTGCAGACTTGGGCATCCCCACAGCCTAGCACCAGCTCCGGGAAGGAGCCATACAGAAAAAACAGCTCGGAAGGGAGGAGGTTTGGGTGCAATTTGGTGATCTGGTCCTGGTGCGAGCTCGATTCTGCACCCACTCCTGTTTGCCCACCTCGCTGGGGCCCAACCTCGCTCTGTGCCTCCCCCCTGCCCCATCAAGTACTGAGTTCATCCCTCTGAAACCACAGGCAGGAGTCCATCTTCAGTGGGGTTTTTTTCCCCTTTAACCCCGTATCGATTTGATTTCAGCACTCACGTTACAAATGAGGTCATTACTCTCTGGTGAGCCCCCAAAACCCTCCTGCGGAGCGGCGCGGCACAGCCCGCAGATCTCCCTCTTCTCCGTCCTCTCCTGCTGAGTTGCAGAAGAGCCTGGATCTCTGGGAGGAGGAGATTCCCCGCAGGACGGCCCGGCGCGGCGCCGGCCGGGCCTCCCGCGGTCTCCGCCTGCCCCCCCGCGGCAGCAGCCGGGACCCACGCCCGGACCCGCGCCGGGACCCATCCCTGGACCCACGCCCGGACAGGACCCACGCCCGGACCCGCACCGGGACCCATCCCTGGACCCCCGCCCGGACAGGACCCACGCCGGGACCCACGCGGGACCCACGCCGGGACCCACGCGGGACCCACGCCCGCCCGCCCGGCAGGCCGGTGGCCTCTGCCCATCACCGCATCCCAGGCAGCGGGGGGGTGCGAGCCCCCATCCCCACGCTGCAGCGGCGGCCGGGGGGGCCCTCAGGGGCCGCGCAGGCAGGGAGGGCGTCGGGGTCGTTCCCTCCTTTCGATCGCTTCGCATCCCCGAGTTTTAACGGCGTTAAAGCCTCAGGTGGGCAAGCGGTTCCCGTGTCCTGGCTAGCCACCCTGGGGGGATTCTGAAGATTTTGCCTCTGGGCAGTGGCAAAAGCGGGCGCCTGCCTCAGCGAGGTGGGGGCGAAGAGCTGAGGGGGTACACACCGGCGGCTTAACTCCGTCACGGGGGAAATACCGGGACGTGTTCTCCCAACAGCTCGTAAGCAGTGAGAAGGTAACAAGGCAAGGAAAGCAGTTAACATGGCTTTCTCAAGAACAAATCGTGTCAAACCAATCTAGTGTTTCTTTTTATGATGGAGCAACAGCCTTATGGATGAAGAGAAGCAGGAGTTGTCCTATATTTTGTCTTTAGTGCCTTTTGATGTTGTCTCTCATGGCACACTCATAAGCAAGGGAGAGAAGAACTGAAATGATTATGAACTGGGTGCTCCCTGCCCAAAACCTGCACTAATGGGGAAGTTACCCAGTGTTTGCTGTCAGGCTGTGAGCGTGCACGGAGCAGCGTTTCAGAAGGGCTGGCTCTGGGCTCATGCATTCATTAATGGCTTGGTTGATAGAATGAAAGCCTGCCTATTTATTTTGCATATGTGATGGAGCAAGAAGGACACAGGAACAGGATTTGAATTTGAAATTATTTTGAGAAATAGGAGAAATAGTCTTGGGGGACAAGTGAAGCACAGTTCAACAGGAGTAGATGAGAAGTTCTGCCCTTAAGAATAATCAAATGCACAGAAACAGGAGGAGGACTGACCGGCAAGGCAGGCTCTGAGAATTGCAGTGGATCTCACACTGGGCATAAGCCCACCACGCCACACTGAGAGAGAAAGTCAAATGTTGCCTGAGGTGCCTAGACAGCAGCAGTATTTTTGAGACACGTGGAGTATAGGCTCTCCTCCACTTTGCCCTGGAGATATGTCAGGAAGAGCAGTTTGGGGCATAGCAATTTGAGAAAGATGGGGGAGAAGGCCAGAGAAGAAGGATGAGAAGGATCAGAAGGAAATGCTGAACCACTGGGGGAGATTTACTCAAGACTGGAACGGAGACATAATCATCTTCAAAGACATAAGCTTTGGCGCTCACACCAACCCGGCATCAAACCAGGTCCTTTACTTTCAGCTACTCATGCCAATGTGGATGAGATGGGTCCTACCTGCGTTGAGAACGGAACCCTCTGGAGGCCTCCAGAGCTGGCCTCAGCCAGGCCTGGCCCTGCAGGCAATTGTCATCTCTCCCTGCCCCACGCTCTGAGAAGCCTGTGGACACCACAGCCCCACTGCCACGTGCCCAGGAAGGACACAAAGACTGGTCCAGCAGCCAAGGGAGGGGTTTCAATGCCGTGGTCCCCAGGGGACCCTTGTGCAAGGCTCTCAGCTGGCACAGTCAGCGAATGAAGATTAAAGAGCCAAGAAAAGTTGCTTTGCCTCTTATCAAAGAGCTGTTGCTCTCCCCTCTGCTTGCAATGACTCATGCTCTGCTAGAGCACTTTCCCCAGCCTCATCTGGGACATATTACAGCCTTGGACCCCACTCCGTTTCCTTACAGATGTAGATTCTCCTGGAATGTCTGCCTCCTCCTCCTCCTCTCTAGCGTTTCTGCTTCTCAGGTGTCCCCCTGCCCAGCTAACAAAGCAGTCCCCCAGGCAGGGCTCCCCTTGGCTTGTGCCCAGCTCCTGGGAGCCCCTCGTAATACATGTCCTGGAGCCAGCGCTGGCTCTGCCAGCAGGCATCATGTCCCTTCCCTGGACAATTCCCCAGGTGTGAGTTTGCACCCCACGGGGGGGAAAGGTGGGTGGGAGCAGGCTGGGCCACACTGTCAGCCCTCCTGGAAGCTGCTCCTGCAAGGAGAGGGGTCGTGGCTGTACCTGGAATTGGGCGTTCATCCCACAAACAGCAGAGCTGGAGTAGGAAGCCAAACTGTCCTGCAAGAGAGAGAAGCAGCCAGGAGACAGTCTGGGATGTGACAAGCCTCAGCCACCATAGGCATGAAAAGAGAGAGACTTTTTGCCATGAGGTGTGATGCTCAGGTACATGAGAGGTGAGGGACCACCTGTGGTCCCACCTGGAGGTGAGCAGGGAACTAACCCTCCCTGCAGTGAGCACCCACCGCACTCATTTCTGCTTTGGCAAAGCAGCCCAACCATCTGGAAAGAGGATGCTCCCCAAAGGCTCCCCTTTTTTCGGAAGCCAAAGAGGCCTGTCCGTGCCTATTCCTGCCCGCTGGTCCCAGCTCTGCCTGCGTGTGTTTTGCTGGGGGTTTCTGAGCCATCGTCCTCTCCTGGGCCAGTTTAATTCTGACCTGCAGAGGGGATGGAGGAAGACATTCAAATTCAAGGTAGTGAGCACAGATTCACTGGATCTTCATTACGAGCTGCCAGCTGACATTTCAGAGGGGGTGATCACATACCCCTCTGTTTAGTAAGGTTTAATTTAACTGTCTCAGAAGCCCATATGTCTTTCAGTGCCTGGGACAGTGGTGACTCAAGGAGGCAGCAGAGCTAAATCAGATGCCAAATACTGATTCCTCTGCACATCCCCAGGGACTGACAACTGGAGTTACTCTCATCATCTCTCTTCCCGCATGCAGCCCCCGGAGAAGATGCACGCTCCTTCAGCTAGCAGTGAAGACGGCAAAAGGACAAATGCTTTCATTTCCAAGCCTATGGATTTTCTGTTCAGGTATTTTGGGAATGCGCTGCATTAGGGGAATGAGTTTTGTTCGTCTCCGTAATGGGACATAGCTGTTTGCTGTTGTAACAGGTGTTGCATTGTGCCCCTGCTTTACCGCCTGTCACGGATGGCTGGATCAACTCCTCCACATCCCCTGCCCAGGGCATCTTTCAGGGAGGTGTGTTTGTGCTTTGAGAACCTCAGAGGAAAAATGCGTGAAAGATTGCATTTATTGTTCCTCGTGTTCTCGCACTTACACCAGGCAAGCCTGGAGACTGAATGGGTTGGCCAGAAACTTGGGACATATGATAAAAGCATTTTCTTTCTAGATAGGACACATCTTCATGGGAACGAGTCCGGTATTAATAAACTGTCAACTAGCAGCCAAGTTTGTTGTGTTAACTCAAAAGTAATGAGGTTGTTGTGAATCACTGGGCGTCTGGGACGTGGGGGTAGAAACCAGCCTGGAAAATACTAGATTAGGCCAAAACCTGGAACTGAACCTTTTTTTTTTTTCTTTATGGCTGAAACTATTTAACAGTTTATATTCTTCACATTAGTTTTCCATTTCAAGCTTCCAAGAAAATGGGAGGGGAAACCCCAGGTACCGCAGAAACCATCCCAGCCCAGGGGGGATGCAGGAGCTGGAGGGAGGGGGGGGCTCCTGTGGACCGGGCTTTGCATGATGCCGCTGTGCCCGAGGACCTGAGCTGGGGAGGGAGGGGGGTTGTGAGCTCTGCTGTCCTGCCTGATCTTGGCCTGATCTTGGACAGCAGGAGAAGGAGGAGGCTGGGGCTGAGGCCACCTTCCAGTTCTCCCCAGCTGCTCACCTCTCCAGCAGCAGTTCCCAAAGGCTTTTTGTTCCTCAAGGGGCACTCGGTGGGCAGGCCGCTCACAAGATGTGGGAAAAACTGCCATTTGCAAAAGTTTTCCAGGTTACAGGTGTCTGGGGACTTTGGGGAAATAGCTCAGTGGCGGGGTGACATCCAAGTCAGACGAGTTCTCACAGAGAAAGGGAGCTGCGGTGGGAAAAAACCCTTCTCCCCAGCTTTGCATATTCATTTATTACGATTAACAGGCTAATCCAGTGCCCCTCCCTGCACTCTGACAACCTCAATACCCATCTGCACTTTGAATTACCTTTTTCCCTGCAAAGTCTGGCTCTTCAGACCACCCACAGTATTGCCAACAACTCCTTCTTATCCCCCTGCCCTTACTGTCTCCCAGGGAGCTCCCTCCCTTCGCACATCACCCTGGGGTGCCAAATTCATCTGGGAGCAAAACCCCAGCTCCAGACGCTCCCATGCTTTGGGGGAGCTCATCCTCAAATCCAGACAACCCAGCTTGAGCTTCTCTCTGCTTTTTTGCCTCCACATAGCAGTGCCCCTGCCACACTCTTCCTCAGTTCTTCTTCCCACGCTCGCTTTCTGGCAGGTTTTTCTCATCTTCCTTGTCCAACCACCCCGGACCTCTCTTCCTCAGCCCCTGCAGATGTGCAAGAGCATGTCTGTGTGCACAGGCACGCCAGGCAAGGTGGCATCTCATCTTCCTCCCTCCCTCCCTGAGGGGGAGCCACCTCTGGCCCCTCAGCACTGGCATCAAGCCCTGTTCCTTCCAAAGGCAAGTGCAGGTCCCTGACGTTCTCCTGCACCAATCCCGATCCCAGGAGCTCTGCTCCCTGTGCCGGCACTGCCACAAGCTCTAAAATATCACCTGCTTGGCTCTCTTCTCACCTTTATCCAAACAAGTAGGGGTCTGACTACACTTTCCCTTAGGTGGTCACACACACATACCCCCTGCCCCATGCATGTAGCTGTGATATCAGTGGCAGCCACACATCACGCCGGCACTGCCCAGACCCAGCAGAAGCCTGCAGCCAGCAGCATCCCAAGGGGCTGGTTAAAGCTCACCAAGGTTGCTGGAAAGGCATTGCCACGCTGCCCTCAAGCCTCAGGAACCCCCTCTTTTTGCTTCAGAAATGCTCTCTGATAATCCCAGAGCAGTGGAGGTTAATCCATCTTCTTGGGGGTGAAAACTGAAACAGGAGAAGGAATATATAAGCTCTTCCAAATTGTGAGACCCAGCAAACCCATTGGATCAAGGATTCAGAAATGCCCCACTCGGACCATCGATGTTTTATTCAGCACTAATTTGCAAGTCTTTGCATTCAAGACGATACTGAAATTACTCTAGTTTCCAACAATGGTAAAACCAGGGCTTACGCAGACCTGGAGGAAGCTCATCTGCTTCCCCGCCAGCTTGGCTCCCACGGCATTTCTCAGAAGAACGGAGAACAATTCTGCAAAGAATGAGCTGAAAAGTGACATATTCACCCTCCTTTGTTTTCACTTCCATCAGCTGAAATCTTCCTCTTCTCTAATTCCTGAAAGGCTCTCATTGTAATTAACTTCGCAGGAACATGTGACCGACCCGATGCTGCGAGTTCCTCAGCAGCGGAGGCAGCTGAGCAGATAAATCCGCAGGAAGCCAAGACTGTGCTTTAGCAATACCCGTCCTCAGGGCTCCCGTCCACCTGGCATGAGCCTGGGCACAGAGCGATGCTGCTGCTCCCTTCTCCCCCATGTCCCCCTGCTTGGATGGAGCTGGGCCCATCACAGCCACAGCCCCCGAGGCACCTGCCCGGACCCCAGAGCCCGGAGGGTCCGTGCCCCCGGCAGACCCAGCCGGGGCCCTCAGCTGCACCAGCTGCCGCTGCTCCCCCCATCCCTGGGGTGTTGTTCATTGCAGGTACACTTTTTATTGGATTTTGTTAAATTAAACATATGATCCCATATTATCTGACCCAGCTCTGAAATCTCCCAGGCACAAGTAAGCTCTGCTGTCTCAGCTTTTCATTTACATGTTTATTTACTGCCTTTCAGATCACCCAGTTTGCACTGTGCAGCCTCTGATGAATAAATAACCAGTGCCCTTGTAGGCCAGATTGATTAAATGTATTTAATTAATGAGCCCAGCTTCCCTTGAGGACTCTCCCAACTAAAATCCTGAAACCAGCCTTTTGTATATGACAGCACCAGGACCCATTGATTTGCAGCAATACGAAAGAGGAATAATATAGTAACTTCATTGATGCCATAACAAGGACATCCCCGAGGATGGGGAAAGGCTGCTGAGGGTTTGGGTCACAGACGGTCCACACGTGGCTTACTCCCCCTCACCACTCGGCCACGCAATGCCTGCGAACGTCTTTATTTCTGGTGGCTGAAAGAGCAATTGCCCTCCGAGGGAAAAAATAATCTGGTGCAGTCCAGAAGGTGCTTACTCCTTTGCTCGGGTCAATAAACAGCGGTTCAGGGGAACAGGCAGAGCAGGATACCGCATGAAAGAAGTACAGAGACATTGCTGGAAGCCAGGGGAGGTGTGCTGGAGGAAGGGTCGCAGTCCATCCGAAACCACCACAGGAAAAGGCATGGAGGAAAGACTTGAACGTGGGCTCACCATCAGAATCGTGCAAAGCGGGGCATGCCAGGAGGGAGCTACCGAGCCGCGTGTGCAAACAAAGCGGTGTGAAGATGCCTGGGAGCGGAGGGGAAGGGGAACCGCAGGGCAGCCCCAGCCCCTGCTGCAGGGACGGCACTGGGGTGGCAGCAGGGACTTCACCTCCTGCGCACAGCTTGTCCAGCATGGAGCTCTCTCCTCCCATGGCATGTGTCTACACCCACATATGCCGTCTCCCCCAAAGGGGAAAGGCCAGCCTGGTGCGGATTGACACAGCTCCCTGGGATTTGTGTGCTGAGCTCGAAGGATAACCGCTTTCCAGGCAGCAGGCAGGGAAGGTGGATGGTGCCCCAGAGGTCAGACCTGAGGACCCGTGGCCCCAGCAGGAGCAGAAAGCCTGGAGACGAGCACTGCACAGAGCTGTGGTTCAGGCGGAGGCAGCACTAGTTTCAAGGGCAAGGGGGTTTATGGAGACGGTGCTGCCTGCAGTCAGAGCGATGAGGCAGCCTCCTGCCCAGCCCCTGGGCTTCAGGCAGGGAGGCAGGCAGCGGGCAGCATGACGAAACGGGTGGCAGGAGGGGTTCTGGCCCTGCGCTTTCTTGCTGACAGATGCCTGACCTGCAAAGGCTCACGAGCAGCCTTTCCAAAATCCGCCGCTGAATCTTCTGCCCTAATTCTCCATTAGCAAATGCAATGACAGGCAGATGTTAAGAGCTCCCCGGGCTGCTCCTCACCAGGCAGGTTGCTGAGACATCACGATCCAGGGCTCAAAACCTGCTCTGAGCAGCCCTGCGCACAGACCCGCAGCTATTTGTACCTGGGGACAGGAGCTGCTGAGCTGTCGCTCCCGTGGGAGGCTGCGCCCAGCTGCTGGGGACCGCGGGGCTGCAGTGGGCTTAGGGTCCAGGGGGCTGCAGGGGATGCTGCAAGCCAGGGTGGTGGGGCTTTGACCGGGGTGCATGACATTAGCCCGAGAGGAGACAGCCAGGGTTGTTCCTCACCAAGGTCAAACCTGGAGTTTTCAGGAGAGGGGAAGCTGGGGCAGGAGTGAGGAGCCCATGCTGGGCTCGGCAGGGAGAGCTGCCCAGCGCCAGCCTAAGCAGCCGTGTGCTGAGGACCACGTAGCTAGAGGGGATGGACCAGCTTCTGCTCGCAGACGTGCAGCCAGGGCGTTCAAGCAAGCTGCCTCCCCGCTCCCCAGCTTTCCCTGTTTGAAGGCAGATGGCGGGCCCCCCCAGCACCTCACCCTGCCGCAGACCTCGCCCTGCCAGGCTCAGCAGCATCCGAGAGAAGATGCCGCATGGGTTTATTAATTAGTCCATTAAATTATTGCTGAAGCTAATTGAGACCCACACGTTCCCCCTCCAGCTCCCTCCCCACCGGCCGGCAGCTCGGGCAGGACCTCGCGGCATTACAAAGGATCGGTAGCGTGCAGCTAATTAGCTGCCGTCGGGAGCATCCAACGCCAAGCGTGCCGCGTGTCCTGCGTGCCGCCTGACACCGACATCTGCCAGGCTCATCTCGGTGACGATCATCAGGTTTTAATTAGTCTCAAACACGATTCCTGTCACAAACACTCTGCTGGGGGTTGTTTGTTTTAATTTGATCAGGGACAGGCAAAGAGAGGGGGAAGAAGGCAGGTAATTAAATTTGACTAAAAATCTTGGAATGCCATTAAAGCGGATGTCCTCATTTGCATAATCCGCTACCCGCAGCGCCCAAAAACTTCCTTCCACCGGCTGATTTTGGCCATTCCCCCCCCCACGAAGAGGGTCCCGCCACCCCTAGGTGGCACTGCCCGCCCGCGGAAACCTGCGCGGGGACCCGCGGAGCGCGGGCACGGCCCGGCCCGGCCGAGGGGGACGGGGACGCGCAGGGGAGAGGGGAAGGGGGGCTGGGGGGGGGAGAAATTTAAAAAAAAAAAATAAAAAAATCCTGACTTGCTTTTAGCAAGTTGAGGGCTGGAGGTGGAGTGGTTAAAATACCACCACCTGGGTTAAGTGGTTAAAATACCACCGCCTGGGTTAAGTGGTTAAAACAGCAACACCTGGGTTAAGTGGTTAAAATACCAACACCTGGGTTAAGTGGTTAAAATATCACCACCTAGGTTACTCCTTTTCTGGAGCCTGCTGAGGATGAGTGCTCCAAAGCAAAACCCCCTGAAGTGCTCAGGACCAGCCTGGCGTGGGTGCTTGAGCCCTGACTGAGGAGCCCCTCGGTGTGGGGTCGTGCTGTGGGCAAGACACCAGAGGCAGAGCGACAAGGCTGGGTGGTTTGCCAGCAGGGCAAGGGCAGCTGGCTGTGACTCCAGATCCCCGGCCTCGAGAAGGGGTTTCGGTCCCCAGCACAAGGCCAACAAAGCGGCAGGTGGGTGTAAGACCAGACTGGGCATTTCTCTCTTCAGCTCTCCCTTTGTGTGGCCTTAAACAGCTCCTTTTGTCTTTCAGTGTTTCTGTTTCCCTACTTGTATCTCCTGTTTAACATGGAGAAAATACTGCTCCTAATTTCCCTGCTTGGCTGTCCATAAAGCAATTATCTGATAATTATTTCTGCTCATTGGCAAGTTAGTTCTAATGATGTTTGCTAAACATTTGATTATTATTGCAAACACTGCTTTTGCATGTGGAGTCAGGGCTGTGATCGCTAGAGGCGGTTTCTGGGAGAAGGAGGTTTTACAGGCAGGTGCTTTGTTTTATAGAGATATTCCAGTCAGAGCTAGAATTTGTGATGCTGTTAGGTTTTCTGGTTATGCAGATAAAATAATTAAGGTGATAAGCTTACACCAGGTAACAAACAGGGGTTTAATGATTGGTAGAATTAGCCAGTAAAAATCCTGGACAGTTTTGGGAAGAAACACAGAGAGGAGGAGAGAATGGGGTGTTGGGGGAGCAGAGGCAAGGAAGGATGTCTCCTAGGATGTATGTTTACAGCCAAGCAAAACCCTCTGGCTGTTTAAAGCAGGAGTATCTGCCCCAGTCCCCCCAAACCTATCAGTAGTAGATGCTGGACACAAGCCAGGGCGATGCTCTGGAGCCAGCCTTTGCAAGTACCCGGTGCCTGCTGAGGGCTGCTGCTCGCCAGCTGAGCTCCAGCCAGCCCCTCGCAGAGAACATCCCTCCACTGTGGCCAGGAATAGGAGATCCAGAGAGGGCCACAGTGGCCGGGAGAGCTGGCTCAGCCTGACCCCGGTGCACCCAGCCCAGGCACCAGGATCTCATGTGGAACAGCTCAAAGCAGGTCCTTCTGCCAAAGTTGGCAGTTTTGGACATTTCTTGGAAGCGACTGACTCGCCTCCCACCACAGCCATTCTTTTTCAAGCCCTTGAGACCATTATACAGTGCTTGAGAAATGCTATTAAAGGCTTTTCTGGATGATTTTCTGTAATCAGGGCCTTATACCAAGAGCCCCGGGGCATCAGAGGAGAGGGATCCCCCCTACAGCACACAGTGCTTTCCTACAGAGGATTTGCCCCTTGCTCTTAGCTGTCTAAAGGCACACAAGCTTTTGTCACGTTCCTCCCTCTTGCTGCAGGAGCTGTCATGGCAAGAAGAGTCCTGGAGAAATAGCAGAGTGGGTTAGAGTGTAAAACGCCCAGGCATTTGCTGAGAATAATGAAGAGAAAACTGAAGAGTTGCTTCATTTCAGCCTCCAGCTGGGCTCTAGAGGAAGGAGAAAATGTCGGTTAGAGACATGTAGCTACCCAAGTGGCATCAGCTCTTACTTGGCTGAGAGATAGAACCCGTCCTCAAATCATTTGGCATTGCCCCTTCCCCACAAACTTGGTGGGAATAAAACCTCGGAATGAAGAAAGGAGAGAAACAATGGGGAGGTAGAGCTCCTAAGTACTGGGAAAGCCAAGGGATTATCAGTACCAGTCCAGGTGCTGGCAGAGCAGAAGAGGCTCTTGCCATACAAATACTGTACAAAAAGAGGACTAAAGGGAGACAGAGCAGGATAAAGAGGTTGAGCTATTACAGGAGCAGTGGAGGAGAAGAAAGTAAGTGATGTGGGCAAAATGTAGGAGGCTTTTAGCAGCTGAGGATGGTTTGAATGAGGCTGCACTGGCTGCAGATGTTGTAAAGGATGCAATGGAAGGGCATCATGACCGTGCTTTGCAGCATATGCAAGAATAGAAGGAAGAACAAGAACAAGCTTTTGTAATCAAACTTCTCGTCTGCTTTAAGGTTGGGTATTTCACATGATTTCAGCATGATGACTGGAAAGCAAAGGCCCCAGTGTTTTCGTGTGACTTATTCTGCAATGATCTGCAGAATTAAGCAGCATGTAAGTTTGCAGAATATGGAAGAAACTGCTGAGTGTGTGCCATCTTAAACAACTTTAGATATTTGTTCCACTCCTCCTTCCCAAAGGTTGCACAGCCCAGAGTAGTTACAGGCTGTTCCACCTATGCCTGGGTTGGTCACTGGTGAAACTGGTTCTGTTCCTTCCTCAGTGTTTAAACCATAAATGAGCAGGGTAATTATTTCACTTCAATATTTATGGCTTTGTTGCCTGCAACCATGTTTCTGTCCAGCTCTGGGAACTGTGAGTGCTGGTCCGAGGGTGGTGGGTTCATGTGCTTCCTCCCTGGCTCTTATGGCCTGGGCATGGTGCGTGGTAATGTTGGTAAAAGCTCATAGAAGATCAGTGATCAGCTGCTTTACAGTGCAAATGCTAACTCAAGTAAAGCTAGTGTTTCTCTTTAACTTCAACCATGTGTTTCCCTTCATGAATTCTCATTTCTTTGGGGAGTCCAACTTTTATAATGGTTCCGTTTTCTACTTACCAATTCCCTTTCGGCGGCTGTCCTGCTAAGGTAACATTATGCTTTCATGGGGACTGCCCCATGGCAGGGGCAATCTCGGTGGCAGTGGAGACCGACCTCGACCTGGCTGCCCCTCTGACCGGCAGTCTCTGTGCGGAGCAGTCCAGCAAGCCCTGCAGCATCCCCTCAGGTGTGTGTGACTGCGCTGGTACAGATGCTGCCTGGCACAGGGTGCAGGGATAGTGTGTCAGCGTGCATTAAAATGAGAACTATGTGGTAAGAGGTGTAGTGGACTACCATGCGCTAGCATTTACCCTATTTCACAGGGCATGTGTAGACAGCAGCCTTTGTGCAGCAAGGAAATGTTCTTCAGTCTTGTTTTGGAGTGGTACTAGCTAAAATTTTGATCAATGTTGGGGGTTTTCAACCTCAAATGGCTTTTCAGCCCACAGAATGAAATTAGCAGCAGTGAAGCATGGCCACATCCGGAGCGAGCACACAAACTGCAGAGGGAAGAAGTGCTCAGCTGAGAGTGCAGAGGAGAAGCAGGCAGAGCATTTCTCCCCAGCTGGAGCTGACACCCCACCTAACCTCTTTACACCACCACTGTTGGAGTTTATTAAAGACCATGAGTCAGCCAAACCTTCAGTATGAATCTCATTAAGCAGTAGAGCACTAACATGCCCTTGCTCCTAAGAAAGACTTTGTGTCCTACTTCCAGTTCCTAGGCCCTTCCCCTTCCAGCAGGGACCTGTCTGACTTCACTTACCTCCAGGTTTTGGTCTGATTTGTGCAATCTCTTTCCAGCATGACAAAAAGCAACAATGCACAAGAGAAGTGTGGAACAACATGAAACTCCCCAGGGACTCACATGTGGAGGGCAACAGCTTCTTGCTGGCCCTGCTGCATCCCCAGCAATGCCAGGATGTGGCCCTGCTGCGGCAGCAGGGGAAGTCGGGCTAAGGATGGTGCGAGCAAGGTCTGGCTCATGCTGTGGCTCAGGGTGCTTTTGTTCAGTCCAGACTGGTTTCCCTGCAAACACTGCAGCACTGGTATAGTCCTCATGGTGTTTGCTAATGCAATATTTCTGTCCCTTGCCTGTGAAGTAGTGTGGTAGGGGAAAAGTGCTTCTGATGTGGAAAGTGGCTTCCCAGGGCAAAACACAACCCTGGTGCTGGCAGTGAGCTATTGCAAGGTCTGGGCTTTGCTCCACCAGCCCCTGTGCTGCAGGAGTTGGCACCAGACCCTCAGTCTCTGCAGCATCACAGCTTTGGAGAGAAAACCCCTCAGAGCTGTGCGGGAGCAAGAGGCCAAGCCTCAGCAGCAGCACAAAGTTCAACACTGCTGTTTGTAGCAGAGCCCTCCTTTCCGAAATGCAGCCCTATCTGCCTCCTTGAGAACCTTTGGCACATTCCTCACAGTCCCCTGGGTTTGGGATCTCCAGAAGTCTGCCTCCAGCTCCTGAGTGGACTTGGGAGCTGTTTGCTGGGGCTGGAGACCTCTGCTCTGTTGCTCTCATAGTGTCATCTCTGAGCCTTTCTCCTCTGGACTTCAGTCTCCCTACCCACAAAGTGTGAGACAGGATTTGCTTCTTGCCCAGCCATGGAAAAATGAGGTTTAAATGAGCCTTTGTTATTGCTCCTTGGCCCCAGCCAGAAAGGGCTGCTGATGGGAAAGGTGCTGTAATTCCCAGTCACTCTGCAGCAGGCAGTGACGCCTTGGGCTCCGGCTTACAGCGGATGGATGCTCTCCAGTGGTGATGGAGCTTTCAGTCACTAGTGAGGACTGGAAGAAATTGTCTTCTCCCTTGTCCAAGGAGGAAACACCTGCCCAGCGTATGTGCACACCTCCCTTGGCACCTCCAGGAATATTATCTGTTGTTGACAGGAAAAGGGACAGAGCTGGAGTGGTGCGAGCTGCCCAAATGCCTGTGGAGCATCTGCCCAGATGTGCAGAGGACCTCACCAGGACAGAGGCAGCAGAGACAGTCTGCTTTTCCTGTAGCTGTGTGGAGCAGCAAAGGGGGCAAAAGTGCTGCTCCTCAGCCCAGGGAGGACTTGGCAGGTTAAGGTGAGGCTGCTGGGCTGGATGAGACCCCCCACTTTGGTCCAGAAGCCGCTGGCAGGAAGGGAAGGGCAGCTTCACATCTCTGTGCATGAACCTGCTGCTCCACTCCCATTTCTTATCTGTGCTTTCAAAGATTATAAGGAAGAAGAAAATTGGGGGGGGGGTGGAGGATCTTAATCTCACCACAAAACCCACTTTCCACTCCTCTTGGTATTTTTTATTTTCATGACAGTTTTTTCAAAGCAGTGTGGCCTCCAATTTGAGGAACAAGGACTGCACGAGCAGCCGGTGGTGGTAGCCAGGCAAGGCAAATCCAGACATGCCTGCCGGAGTACAGGCCTTGTGAAGGAAGGGAAGTCCAGGGCACTGTGTCTTTTTCAGGGCAGGAGGGAGCAGGGGTTATTTACAGGTGAATCGGAGCAACTGCAGGTTGCAGTATTTCATCACAGACCAGCTTTGCAGAGAAAGGAGAGGTGTTCTCCCTGCTGCCCCTGTTCCCAGGGGCTATTGGATGCTGCCTCCAATTGTCCCTTTGCAGTTTCATATGAAGCCATTAATTTCCACTTCTCTGACACAAAGTTGTTTCTGGGAGCTGCTAACTGGTCCATATTAGAGAAGCAGACAAGGTGATGTGTGTGTAGATAGACTGTCCAGGGGGAAGATTGTGTACAAATGTGTGCATTGTTAATCATTACTGTGTTTTCCTATAGTTCAGCAGGGAAAAGTTTCTCCTGCCCATTTGCTTGTTACTTGGCAGGCACTCAAACCTGTGACCTTCTTTCTCCCTGTCCTCTTCTGCTGGCTAATAAATGAATTTTTTGGAGGAAGATGTTTTCAAGTTCACTACCTCTAGCTCCTCTTAGCTGTTAATACAGCTGATAATGGGATTGAACTTTGCCCACGTTCCTTTTTTACCTTTCAAAGCACCAGTTAAAGTTATATTTTCTCCGATTTGCCCTCTTCTCCATCTCATTTCTGCCTGGAGGACTAAATCTGAGGACAGAAGAGGAATGCAGAGACCTGACGAGGTGCCTCCCTGCTGGGAGCTGCAGATGGATAATCTGTGTTTTTAAGTGGGCTGATCCCTTGTGAGTCCTGCTGCCTGCTGGGACCACCTGCTGTCCTACGGGATGTGTGGCAAGCCCTTCTCCAAGCTGGGTGCAGGGAGCCCAGCCCAAGAGGAGCCGTCCCCATCAAGGGTGTCAATGCAGCGCTGGTGGGGCAGGGAGTGCTGTGTAAGTTCACAGCACTTTCTCTTATTCATAAATTAACATGTTTACCAAAAAAATTCTGCCACCCCAGGGTCAGGCAGTAAAGATGCCTGGATTTCCTTCTTGTCCTTGAACCAGATGATGTCTGTTCAGCAGGGATGCTGAAACCATCGTGTCTGTTGATGTCACTGCTGCACTGAGCCGGTGGCACAGGCTTCGCCCAGTGAAACGCAGAGAGGATTTAATCAGGACTGAAATGCGCATTTCCAACATCTTGCCTGGCTGCAGACGTCATCCTGGTCTGATTAATCCTTCATGTCTCACCAGCACTGCCCCATTCCTGCAGGTTTTTTGGTCCGTCTGGTCAGTTGTGCAAAAGGGCTGTCAGCATGGGATGCTGCTGTGGAGGGTCCATCTTCCGCCTCCTCTGAAGATGGGAGCGGAGCCTGTGCCTGGCTGGTGAGGCCTTGGTCGGAGATGCTGGGCAGCACCAGACATTACACCCACAGACCAAGGATGTTTCAAAGCCTGCTCTGTGTTTGGGTCTGAAGATTCAGAGCTTTGCCTGGAACCACCTGTGGTTCAGGCCCAAGGCTGTTGCCGGCTCCAATGTGCTCAGGTTGGGATGGGAGGGGAAACCTGCCTGACCCTTCAGCAGGAGGGCAGATGGGTGGGAAGAGGCTGCTGACTTAGGGAAAGATGGATCAGCTTCACATCTGCTTCCTCTGCCTCAGCCCTGTCCTCTGGAGGCAATTTCTCCAGCTGATGAGTATATTTCTGTATTATAACACTGAACCACAGCTGTTCTGCTGAGCTCAGCATCCTGCTTCCCAGGCTGGGAGCAAGGCAGCAGGCTGTGACTGTTGTTAGATGGATGAACAAACCCAGTAATGGCCCCAGACTAACAATTTCATCCAAGCAACCAAGTCTCACAGCAGCCAGTTCGACTGTGGTGACAAAGGCAGACGCTGCCCATAGCTGCCCACGTGTCTCCATTGCAGGAGGGGCCCGTGTCTGTGGGGTGGTGGAGGGGGCTGTGGAAGAGGCGAGTGGGTGGTGAGCAGCATTGGTGCGAGAGTAGCTGCCCCATCCCACCAGGCAGCGATGGCACTGGGGCTGCATTTGTGGCCAGGAGGAGCATGCTGCGTGCCCTGGCACAAAGCAAATAGAAGAGCACTTTTTCTATACGTACACCCAGGTGTATGAACTGCATCCTCTTTCATGCTGCCGTACCCTAGGTTACTTCACTGGTTAGTTCATCCCCATTAGGTGCTCCCTAAGAAATGCCAATAAACCGCCTTTCCTCCTCCAGCTATTCCCAGGTCCCATCGTGGAGATAAAATCCAGTTCTAGTGGCCCTGCAACCTGGGGAGCATGCAGATGGTGAAATTCAGCAGATGTATGTATAAATTCAGAAAACAGTGGGGTACTGTGGTGGGGGGGGGGCCATGACTCCCCAGAACTTGGTCTCTGCTCTCAGCTGCCCACTCGTTGCTTGGTCAGGGATATTTACCAAGAACAAGTGACTTACAGGCTTTCTGCTTAGAAAAGGGAACTTGCCTACATGCCAGTGGAGGGGTTATCTTCGTCTGAAGGAGCGGGAGGTTTTTAGGAGTGAGGAAGAGACCACAAGCCTCAGGGCAGCCTTTCTCCTGCCCTTCCCTCGCCTTTGAACTGCCCCACACAACAGGACAGAAAATGGAGGGCAAAAGCTGTGAGCGGGGAGGCTGGTAATGGGCCATCAGCTGGCAGTGACATTGCAAAGAGAGAAAATGTCCCCTAGCAAGATCCAACAGCTGTTTTCCTACACCCCTCGCACATGGCTGCCTCGCACAGAGAAGGAGAGAGGGCAGCAGGGATTTCCATCATGTCAGGTCTTTGCTATAAGGACCATAGTGTTTGCATGCTGGGCTGCAATTCCACTTTATCGCATCTTATAAAAGGCTATTCCAAGACCAATGCTTTATAGCAGTGCAGATATAAATAATATTAACCAGTGCAATATGATCATGCCTTGTCCAAAGCCTCCAGCCGGGATGCTGCATAACGCTGCCCAGCTGGCAAGCGGCTGCGGCTGCAAATCCGAGTCTCCCACCCAAGCGGCCGCCTTAGTCCGAGCGTGGCTCCAGGGGAGGAATGGAGTGGAGGAGGACTGAGAGAAGACAAGGAAACTGAGGTCATCTTCACCTGCTGTTCTCCTTATTTGTCAGGCACATTATTTTGTTCCTGTTCTGATGCAGGGGAGCAGGGATATGAATTAAATCTATCTTTTTTGTGGGTCGCCTGCTGTCCCGTTTGCCACTGCTCCCACCCCAGGAGCATGACCCAGCTCTTCTCCCTGCAGGGACCCGCACTCCTGCTGTGAGGAATGCATCCTGAGTGGCTATTAATTGTGGTTGTGTATTTAAAATTGATACTTCGTTTCAACTTCGGCTGTCGCTTTCATACCAACAGAGGTGAAATTTGGGAACTGACCTACTCAGCTGCATCCCTTGAAGAACATATGGCCTTTAGGATCTGTGGAGGTCCCAGAGACAGCTGCAGGATGCTCCTCCTGGTCCTTGGCTGCGCTTTGCAATGGACTTATCCCCGCTTTGACACAAAGTCCGCATCTGCATCTCCACAATCCAGATCTTGGCAACCAACCGAGCAGTGACTCAGTTACCCAGTAATTTCAAACACGTAAACATCTGCTCCAGAGCAGAAAAATTAATGACTTTCTGGTTCATCCACTGAGCAGAAAAGCTTGGGCTCACGGTCCTGAGTGTCGACTTTTTAAACAACTTCCCATCAGAAACATTTTGCTTCTAATTGCCTGGGACGGACACATGTGCTAGCCAGCACAGCGAGCAGGGAGTAAACACGGAGAAGAGCACAGAAAGGCACTGGCTGCTGTTGTTCGCACATGCCCTTCAGGAAGCTCAAGGCAGACCACTGATCATCTTCCATGTGTGATTACTGAGCACACAGGACAGCTATAGTTTGGCCAGCACACTGGCAAGAGAAGGTCTAAGCAGAGCATGAAGCCTTCCCACAGGAACGTCACTGCCTTTTCCCTCGGGCACGTTTTCCAGCGCATCCTCCACCTGAGGACGGGCCCCTGCTCGACTGGATCACCAGAGGAGGAAGGAGGGTGGCCAACTGGCCGGCAGCAGTCAATGACAGCTGGTGACACTGGACAGCTCTGGGCTTTCCAACATCCTGCACCTTGTGGAATCCCTACGGATGCTGTTGTGTTGCACCTGCCTGCCTGGGAGCAGCCGTGTGAAGGGAAGGTGCCTCCTCCAAGCTCCAAAATGTTCCCAAACCTCCACCTTACACTGAAATCAAGGGGGGTATGTTTGCCCAAATGATCACAGAAACACCTCCAGATGTCGGTCCCATCAGGCCTGTGATCTCAGCTTCATGTCTCACTAACTTCTGGACTAGAATAGAATGAAGCAAAGGTGTATGACCTATTCAAGCATCTTTCTGGGTACTCGGGGTGTTGCATCCCGCCTGCATGCCAGTTCCAACACTGCCTTCAGGGACGTGCAGGCAGGCAACGGCTGCCCACACCTGGCCAAGAGCGCAGCTGGGGGAGTGGGGCATTGCACATGCTGCTGCTGTCAACCCGCTCAATGCTCGTGGGAGAGCAGAGCTGGTCCGTGACGTGCAGCTCATGGCCTCAGACACAGGCAGAGACTCGCCTCAAACGGAGGGGAAAAAAGCACCAGAGAAGTCAGGCCTGGGAAATAACCAAGGGATTTGGCATGAGGAATTATCCCCGTGGAAAACAAAGTAAAGGGGAAAAGCTGGCTTGATTTGCTCAAAAGTAACGTTATCCCAGGAGATGGCAAGGACAGCTCCATCAGGGAAGGCACTGTGCAGGAGCGAAGGCTGCCTGGCAGATGACTGTGGAGCTCTGCAAAGAGGCTACGCTTTTAAAATCCTGGAATATAAATCTATGCCACACAATTGCACAAGTCCTCTCCGAGCCCCTTGGGGCTCTGTATCTTAATGTATTGCTGGGCTTCACAGCCCAGAGATTTAATGCATGTGGGAGGGTGTCCAACACCCATACATCATCTGAGTAGTTGGTGGGAGGTGTGTCCCCAAGAGCTGGACGAAAATTGCTGCCAAAGGGCAGAATTTTTTTGGCCCATTAACAAAGTTCACGTTAAGAAATAAAGACTTGGTGTAAAGATGCTGACAGCCTGCAGGAACATGGGGAAGAAAGCTGAAAGGCTCTGAGAGTGCAGGAGGTTGGTCAAGAACCAGAGCAAAGAACAGGCCATGGAGATACCCTGGAGAGGTGCAAGAACAGCAAGATGGATGAAGAGCAATGAAATGTGGGGTGTATATAAGAGAAGATGGGTGCCCCTCAGCTCCTGCTGGGCTTCCTGAGGGGAGGAGGCTCCGCTGTTGGGTTGGAAGCAGTACAGGATGTGAAGGGGAACGCCTTTCTGCACCAGCTGGAACCCCATAAGTCACGTCCTCGCTCCTGTTCCTGATGGGGCATCTCCAGCCAGGTCCAGCTTCAGAGCAAAGTCCTGACCCTGCACCTTTGCAAAAGTTTGCTACCCAGACCTCCCTGTTTTGCCCACAAGCCACCCAAAATCCCAGCCCAGACCTCTGTGTGGTGAGGAGATTCCTGGAGGCAGGTTCGTCAGCTCAGGCCCATCATTTGCTGCTGGGGTTTATAACTTTCAGTTCTGTGGTGCACACACACCTTCACATGGGGTCCTGGGACAGGGGCTCCTGAAAACTCTGCGGAAGAAAAAGTGTCAGTCCCTGAAATGCACTTTAATTTTAGAGCTTTGATTTCTGGGTTTTTTTTCTTTTTTTTTTTCACCCCTGGCTGCAGGTTCAAAGTCTGTGCAATCACTGTCATCTGGCACCTTGGCATCCAGCAGCAAATGCCCAAGTTTGAACATTAGGGCAGAAAAGTGGGTTTGTCTCCTGACACCGAGCCCCTGTCCAGCCCTCGAGACCAAAGTGAGTGCTTTAAACTGCAGCAGTGGAATGGCAAAGCCTCTGCAGAGGGTCTAAGATTTGTGTGCACAGAACTTTTTTCCAACAGCTTCTTTCCTTCTGTGAAAAATGAAATATTTTGCCTTTTCCATTTCCTCTTCCCCCACCAGCCTCACCCTCTCTGGCTTTTAGCTTCAAAGTTCCCTTAGATCTTAAATAATTCTGATTTAGAGCCACAAATACTTTATGTCATGCTCTTCTGGAAGCTGTTCCCTGCTTCCTTGTGCCACGATCACTGTAGGGCCAGCTCACAATGGGAGGGAAGGCTGCATTTCTGGGACCTTGTTTCCTTCAACGCGGAGAGAAGGGCCATCAGTACCGATGACAAGCAGGAATAGGGATAGAAACAGTTGTTGGGTTGTTTTAGAAGCATCAACAAGAATTTTGGTACTTTATTGACAAGCTTTAAATGTGTTAGTATGAATGTGCAAATAAAAGGTGGGATTAAATGGCATACATATTCCCCACACTTATGTCTTCAGGTCGAGGAGAGGTGGGACAGTAGGTCCTGTGACCTGAGTAAAGATTTGCTTTCCAGCAGCAGGGGAGGGGTTAAATTTTTACAGATTTTCTGGACCAGTAACAAGCCTTTGGAAATGCTGGGGAAAGGAGACTCCAAGGAGACCCGCACTCGTGGTGCAGATAGGCTGGGAGCTGAGCATGTAGGGCAATGCCGTGGCAGGGGTTTGCTCTCCAGCTGGGACCCCCTCTTCTCCCTCCCACTCCCCAGCTGTGAAACGCTGATTCCTCTCCCTCCTCCTCGGGGCTCGGCTGAATTTGAGCCCAAGAAGCTATTCCATCCACGGGACTCCCCTTCCTGTGCTTCCTACCATCCTGGTCCATGGGGTTTCCATACAGCACAAGGACCTGAGGATGGGCTGCACCCATGGCCAGCAGCCTGCAAAGGGGCAGCTGTGCCACCACTCGTCCCTGGCCACTTCGGAGCCACCTATGGCACAGCCAGGCTGCCTGGGGGCAGCAGGAGGGAGGACCTGTGCCCAAGGTGGGCTGCACAGCTCCCCTCTCCATCCTCCTCTCTGCTCCTGGGACAGGGGCAGGATGAGCATGGAGGGGCCTGGGAGGGGTGCGGGAGGCAAAGGGACAGGGAGGGAGTCCCAGACAGCACAGGGATGGGGAGAGAGGGAGGCCCCTACCCACAGCCCTCTGCAGCCCACCTGGACCCCAGCCCACAAAGTCTGAGTTACCCTGATGTGCGCTCAGGTGAAGGCTCAGGACTGGTGACTGCCTTGTGCCCATTGGGGCTGCGTCCCTGTGCTGCGATGGGGCAGAGATTCCTGTGGATGCCACTGCTGGGCGATGTCCGTGGGGCCACTGGACACGGGTGGGTGCAGGTACTGACTGCAGATCCAGCAGAGAACCATCTCGGGGAGGAAGCAGCCCTCTTCCTTCTTCTCCTCCACCTCCTCCTCCTCCTTCTTCTTCTTCTCCTCCTCCTTCTTCTCCTCCTTCTCCTCCTCTTACTCCTCCTCCTCCTTCTCCTCCTTCTCCTCCTTCTTCTCCTCTTACTCTTCCTCCTCCTACCCAGGCTGGCCCTGCGCTCCCCTGGGGCGCACACCCCAGGGTGCCCCACGGGCTGGTGGCCCAGCCCAGCCCCACGCTGCCCCTGGGGTGGGAAGCGCTGGCAAAGGGCTGCACCCTCCTGGTCGAAGGACTGGATTCGTTACCTCCTCTTCTTCCTTCCTTGCCACACAGATCCCCTCGCTGGATTTAACTCGCGGAGTCCCGCACAGGCTGTGAGATGCACCTGGCTGCTGCTGCCCCAGCACCTTCCCCAGGCTGGCGATGGCCGCACAGTGTGTGACTTCCCGGGGACCAGTGACAACCTGTGGCATCCTTGGTGCTGGTGCCTGTGCTCCCTGGAGACATCGGTGCATTCGTGTACATTAGCAGGAGAGGACCCGCAGCATCTCCACGTTCTCCTTCCCTCCTCCCTCTGCCACCCAGGAGGTTTCCAAGGCTTTCGGGGCTGGGGACTGCCGTGCCAGCAGCTGCTGACATGAGGCTGCTCCTGATCATTCTGCCATCGCTTCTCTACGCTGCTACAAGTAAGTGGCTGTCTTTGCAGGTCACAGCATCCAAAGTGGGGAAGAAAACAGGCCATTTGACTGGGGTATTGTGTGTGGGGGTGTTGTGGAAAATTTTATAGTGGGATTTCAATATAGATCCTGCCACATGGCCCAGGGAAGGTGGCTGCCTGAAAAGAGCCGTGCACAGCCAAGAAAGTGCTGTCCTGTGAGGAGAGTTCATGTGCCTGGTAATGAGGCTCTGTACTGCTTACTGTTCGCTTTTTTTGGGCATCCGTGTTGCCTGTTAAGCCAGAGGTAGCTGCAAATTGTGATTCTGCCTTTTATTCAAGAGAAGAGAGAGCGGGCGTGGGAGAGGAGCGGGAGCAGATGCAGCCGCTGTGCCGACGTTACGGTCTGAAAGGGGAGGGAGCGGTGGACAAAAACCAGATTGAAAAGCAACGCTTCTTGCTCGAAGTTAGGAAGGGGCACAGTGGAATTGCAGGAACTCTGCACTATTTCTGTATGAGTCTGATTTATTGTGGTTTACTTTTGTGGATGTCAATGCAAACTGTTCCCTCCCTGCCTGCCCTGTGGGAGAGATGGAGGGGGTTAAGCCTTCCCCTCCAATCAAACAGTTAATTGTCTTCTTTCCAGCGGTTTGCTTTAGGTGCAGCTCTGTATGGGAAATGTAAGGGGAATTGTGTGCAGTGCGCAATGAGAAGGGGGTTGCAGTCTGGAGGGGGGGGTGGGTGGGGATGCACCGCGGTGTGGAGAACCTGGGTGCTAGAGACTAATGGGATGGGTGATGCATCACCCCAGACCACGTCCTGTGGCTCCAGGACTTCGCTGGCAGAACTTAAGTGGTTTCTTTGCAGAGAGAGGCAATGCGGACCAAAGGCATGTTTCATTCGGCCTGTTTGTTTCTAGAGAATTTGGTCACGGCTGTTTTCTTGGCAATGCGTGGGCTTCATTTACAATCCTGGGTGGCCCTCCTGAAGAGTTGAGGCAGATGCTGAGGTTAATCCCAGTTACATTTGGCCGCCTTTGCTGGCTGTGCTTCCTTCTGTGGCCCCGCAGAGCTGGGGCAGGAAGGTCCCTGCTGCGGCACAGTGCCCATGCCCACCCCGTCCCACCTCTGCCAGGGAAGGTCATTTTAGCTAATAGGCTGCATCGTCTGAAAATCACCTGTATTCTCAGCATTTTACCTTGCCTGAAACACATACCTTTCCACTGTTTTGTTTTTTTGTTTTGTTTTGTTTTTTTCACTTTCTCCTCTCCTGTCTCAGGTTGTTTCTCTGATATTTGTCCTGCACAATCCCTGGTTTCTCTAGCCCTGAGGGGGGGGTTAATGCAGAATGAGGTCCTATGGGGGTGGCTGGAAAGCATCAGTTTGGCTGGGAATCTGGGGCATTGTTCCTGAAAAAATATAAACACAGATAGCTTCTATATAAAAATATATATAGGTATAAACTCCTCTCTCTCAGTGTTTACATAGCTCTATATGCAGATACACTGTCTGCAATAGGAACCTGGAGGCCCTAGAAAGGTTCTTGTTGCCTTCTGTGGGTCCTACATAAATTCAGACTAAGAAAACAGCCAGAAACCTGTGTGACATGACAGTAGGCAACAGGGAGCCTCCCTGGATAACTAGAAATGGAATGAAGACTGAAAAAAAAATCCCTCTGGAGGGACCCAAGCTCAAGTCTCAGGGCTGGGGTCAGATCTGCTTCCATTCGCAGGACTTGGAGAGGTTAAGGGACATGCTTCCCTCTGCAGGGCTGCAGGAGAGCAAAACCCAGGGGTCCTGCACCATCCCGGCCCCCTTGGTTTGTGTTTTCTTACTCTTTCATCACCCAAAACACTGTCTTAAGGAGACACATTTTTCCTAACAAGCCCAGCCCCTCGCCAGCTGCTGCCTCTGCTGCCTGCAAGGGCAGGACCCGATGGCACCTCCAAAATCTTATTTCTCCTGCCAGCACTCTGGCCTCTTTCAAGAGTTTTCCCATTTGGACAATTTGCAGCGAGACACTCTTAATTGCCCTTAACCTTTGCCCACGTTTTAATTCACTGGTTAGGGGTTTATCTTGCCGGGATCTTGCGGAGCTGTGCCAAAGTTCAGCTCCCTGCCAGTGTGAGCGGGGATGGACTAGCTGAGATAGCAGTCGAGGGGGCATGAGGACCACCGTGGGCATGCTTAAAAATATGCACGCAAGAAAGACCATTAAATAGTTTAGCAAACTTGCTTCTTGGCAAGTCAGCTTGACCCTGGTGCATGGTCCTCCAGGCAGGCTGAAGGCTGTCTTTAGGCGCGCTAGGGGATCTCTTTGCACTGGCTGCAGCACGGCAGGAGCTGCCCCTGCACCTAATGCAAACCATTGTCAGTGCGTTTTGCATGTGGGATGCTGCATGGGAGTCAGCTGGTCCCCGTGCACATGATCGTGGGGGTCCTGAGCAAATACCAGCTCCCCTGCAGTAGCAGGACCCCTCCCAGCATTGCACCCATGGGCTGTGGCAGGGTCCTGTGCAGCGCTCAGTGCTTACTGCGAGCACCCATGGGAAGGTCTTATGTTGAGGAGCAGCTTCCAGCTTCTCATGTGTACTTCACACTGATATACAGTGCAGACTGGAACTGTTTTGACACAGACGTCATTTTATTTAGTTTTTCGCACATGCTTTTATTATTGGGTGTGATCTGCCAGCATGAGGTATTTTTAATAAACATGATAAAACTCTTTTATTGAAGCGTTAACACTCAACACTTCTAATGGAAATAAACTTACACTTAAACTTGGCCGAAATTTTTATTGTATTTGCTGCCTTAAAGAAACAGGTGCTTAGGAAAAATCAAAAGGAGCCGTCACTCATGATGAGTTTGCCTTTGTCCATCTTGCAACACATGAAATTGTTAAAGCAATTGCTCGTGCATGGACTCTATGAGACATCCACCTACCAGAGCTTTCCACTGTTTTTTATCCCCTCCTTGGATGGATGTCCTTACTCAGCTGCCAATTCAGACCTGACCGGTGACCGGTCTCAACCTGCTGGCAGAGAGAGCAACTCCATGGGCACCAGCCCTGCTCCTTGTAAAGCCTTTTCTGTACATTGCTGCAGTGGTGGTTTTAGTGCAAAAAAACCCAAGTCTTGCAAAATTAATTCCCCTTCCAGCTCAGTTATAACTAACAGGTAGAAGCGTAAAAGGTGGATTTGCCCTTTTCCCCACCCGCCCTGGTTTTCGGCAGCAGCCCAGCCCTGTTCAGTCTGACCAGCTGGGAGGACGTGGCATGAGTCATGCCGTTGCCGGAGGAGACACCTCCAAGTGAGGTGTTATTCCAGGTACCAGCTTCATTCCAGGTGAATCGTTTCATGCTGTTGGTATGCTTCTGTTGCTTCCCAGCAGGATGGAGGTTGGTGCCTAGAAAGCCCTATTCATTTTGGAGCAATGCAAGCAGAGAAGGCCACGCACAGGGTCATGCACGGCTGGTAGAGACTTGCCCCAAATGTCTGCAGGAGCCTGTGCTGGGGAGCAACATTGGCTGGCTCCATCCAAGGGCACTGCCTATCCTTTTCTCACTCTCGCTGTTGTATTTCCATAGCAGCCACTTGCTCCAAAGCTGATGTAATCTGGAGAGCACCAGCCCTCATCGCACCCCTCTGAGCTCTGGGTGGACCAAAATTTGCTCTTTACCAGTAAGACACTGTGGTGCTAAGCGACTGCCCATCATCATGCAGGAGATCTCTGTCTGTGTCTATCCTCTTGGAGACGTTTGGCTTCATAAAGCAGAATCATGCCAAAAAGTATTTAAAGTCACTGAGACTCTGCGCTAACGAGAGGTCTTGGATGGGGCTGTCCAGTAATGAGCTGTCCCTGGGCAAATTCCCTGGGAAGTGCCACTGGAGCAGGAGCAGGAGCTGCCTGTGCTGCTGCACCACTCACCAGAGAGAAGCGGCCAAGTGCTGGCTCCTGTCTTCCTTCTTTTAGATATATGTGACATTGGCATGGCATTTGCAGGCTGGGAAGAAACCTCCAGCACAGCCAGCAGTGACTTGTCTGTCACAGCCTGGGGTTGTGTTTGTTGTGTTATCAGAAGAAAATAGATGTTCTTGTTCCCAGCTAAAGAAACAAAAGATCATGCATAAATGAATTTTCAGTGATAAATCTTTGCAACATTTAATAGCAGATATGCTTTTTAATGTCCCAGGCAGACAGTAATTCGTTTGACAGTTGTTGCATATTTCAGTGTTCTGCAGTAGCACATGCCATACCCCTGTGGGTTTAGACATGTCTAATACAGAAGTATAGCCACAAGCATTTATAAAAATCTGAAGTTACCTCTTGGTTTGCAAAAAGACTAGTCAAAGGCAGGCACTTCCAAAACAGAGGTCTCTGGAAGCCCAATGTACTATACAAGTTGTACCAAGGCTACAACCCAGAGTTTTTACTTTGGTGTAAAGGTGACATGGCCCTTTCTGACAGTGCGGAGCCCCTGGCACAGGAGCTCCCCAGAGGGTTGGGTCAGCCCAAGGGGTCCCCAGTCAGGGAGGGAGAGCTGCCCCCCACCAGCTCCTGCGCCCTGGCAGGCGGCTCCCCAGGCAAGGCAACAGTTCAGTCTTCAAAACCTTATAGGAACGGGGTTTCCCTTCATGCCCCAGGCTGCCCCGTGGCTGGGACATGGGGTCCCGGCCAATTCAAGGTGGGAGACAAAGAGGAGCAATGGTGTGGGTCTGTTAAAAATGTCACCTGGACCTGCTTTGTGGCTTCAAGTGGACAGAGATCCTTTCCAGAGGTCCTTGGGATAGCTCCAGTTTTCAGGAAAGATTTATGGAGCCACAATAGACTCTGTTTCAAATCTCTTTGAATCATGGTGGTTAAATCCATCAGGTTTTGCATGGATCTGGAGTCCTCGTTTTCCCCAGAACAAACGTCCCAGATGCGTCAGTAAATCCTGGGGCAGGCTTGCGGGGCTCCTGGCCGGTCAGAGATGTCTGGGCAGGGATTCAGGCAGTGCACACTGTTTACGTCTAGCTCAGCCAGCTATTGTAGAATGTGGGGATATTTCTAGTCTAATGGAAAACTTCCTCAGGTCCAGGCATAACCTATTCGTGGGAAAACTCCACTCGTGTGGACTGGGCACCCGCGGTTCGGCTGCCAGGCCGGCTGGGGAGGACCATCTCTGTGCGATGCTGCCCGCTGGGGCATTGCGAGTCCCCACCAGTCACTCCTAAATCCTATCCATTCCCGCATCATGTCACAGTTCTTGCTGATGGGATGGTTACAGGGGTGTGTGTGAGTGAGGCAAAGTGCTTTTAATTATAGCATGCACCGTTAGCCATTAATAGCCTGGCAGTTGGAGAAAATCCTGAGCAACAAGCTGGGTCCCCCTCCCAGCTGTGTTCCCCTGTGCCTGATGGCTGCCACTTCCCAGGGCCCTGATCAAAGCGGGCTGTGGAAACGTTTAGCTGGATCTGGAGCATGCCTCTGCCGTGGATAATTGCAGAATATTAATGAACAGGGCCCTGCAGCTGGCTGTCTTTGATGGCTCTGATGGAAAGGGCTCAGCAAAGGGAGAGCTGAAGCCACCAGGACAGCTTTGAAACCCAGGACGGGGGACAAGAGTGGCCAAGGAGGGATGGGGTGGCTGGTTTGTTGGGGCTCTCCATTTCCATGAGCTCCTCAGCAGAATTGCCTCTGCCCAGATCTCCTGGCTTCAAGGCAGCGTTTTGGCAGCTAAAAGTGCCCAAGAAACAGGAGTTTGGGTCATTCTTTTCCCCTGGGGCATGTTCCTGCCTCCTCGGTGGTCTCCAGGACCCCATCATCTCACACTTGCTCCGGCTGGAGCACGGTCTCACAGGGTACCGCTGTGGCAATGCTGGTCCTCGTCAGCAGTACAAGCACCCTTCAGCCCCCCAGCCCCGCTCTGCCCTGAAAGTACCGGAGCTGGGCACGAAGCAGGATGTGGCCCCAGGAGCTCAGCACCCCAAAGGCGACAGCACAGCATCTGCAAGGGGTCCAGGGGTGGGGGGCTGCTGCCCCAGCTCTGAGCACCTCGTCTTCCTTGGGCAGAGCCTCCTCTGATCCACTCCTGGCAGGACGGACACGCATGTCCCTTGGGACAGTTTCCCTGCGGCAACCTCTCCATCTGCCTGCCCCAGGCCCTGCACTGCAACGGGGAGGATGACTGCGACAACGGAGCTGACGAGGAGAACTGCGGTAAGCAGCAAGCCCCTCGCAAAGAGGGATGCCCTCAGAGTGAGTAACTCCCAGACCTGGGACCACCAGGATCTGGGACCACAAGTGCTTCGGAGCAGAGCTTGCTCTTCCCCTGGGAGCAATGACAGCATGAGGAATCCTGAATCTGCTTCAGCACCCAGCTACTTCCCTGACTCTTGCATTTGCATCCCGGCACAGTGGCTGTGTGTGCGCCCCAGGGAGGAGCTCATCCCTCAGGGATTCTCCCAGGCTGGGGTGCAGGAAAACCCTTGTTGCTATGAGGCTGGGGCAGTTATTTCTGGGCCGTGGTGGAAAGACAGAGGAGCAGAGGGGCTCTGCACTGTCAGCCAGGAGATTTGAGTTCAGCAGATTTAAAGACACAAAATGAGTTCCTTTTTTTGCACAATATATAGTGCTATCGTGGAGCTCTTTGCTCAGGGGTGCTGAGTCCAGGAGTGCAAATGAGGTATAGACTGGACAAATTCCTACCATCTGGGAGCTGATTAACTGAGTGGCTTGGATGCAGCACCTGACTCAGGGTGTCCCTAAAGCGGGCTAGGTGGGATGCTAGAAAGAGAAGAAAGAAAATTTTATTGTGATTGTGTTTAGAGACATGACACGGGGCTGGATGAATCTCTGTTCTGCCCTGGTACAACTGCGGGGCTGGAGCCACACCTCAGGCTTCATGCGATCCAGCACCCTCTCCCAAGGCTGCCGGGGTTTTGCTCCGCACCGATGTCTGTGCCCAGCAGCCGGTGCCTCTAACGGTGGTCCCCGCTCTCTGCCCTGCAGTGGATGACAGCGGCTGGCTGCAGATCTTGGGCAACATGCTGGCTACGAGGAGCAGCAGCAGGATGGCGGAGGAAGACGAGGATGATGCCTGCTGTAAGCTGTCCTCCCCGGGGCCGGGCATCCTTCTTCCCCACGCCGCGGGTCTCCCCAGCCCCACACGGACCCCCTGTGCCCTCCCCTCAGCACATCCCTCTGCTTGCCCACAGGGCTGGAGCTCTTCCCGGAGCGGTGCCGGTGCTGGGGAAGTGCTGTAGACTGCACTGAGCAGGACCTCGCCGCTGTCCCCCAGGTCTCCTCCAACGTCACCAGGATGTGAGTAGCAGTGGGTGCAAGCAACCCGCTCCCCCGGGAGAGGCACGAGTGGGACACAAGCTGCTACCCGGCAGGAAAACAAGCTTAAAGGGAAGGAAATAAAATCCCTGGCTTTTACTTGTCCTTGGATCCAAAGAACTTTTACCGTGCCAACAGACCCCTCTCTGCTGAGCTTCAGCTGCTTACTGCAACCCTCCCACAACAGCACTGAGCTGGAAGCAGGGAACGGCCGGATCCTTCCCTGGGGCGAGGACTGGGGAGCCTGCATTCACTGCTAAGCCTCTGGCCAAGATGTGTGGGGTCAGAGATTGTTGGCAAGGTTGAGGCCTGGGGTGCCTTTGCACACACAAAGCAAGGGCTAGGAAGGGAGGATAGTGTGGAAAAACTCATCTGCAGCAAATAATGCTTGCAGATTGGGATAGGCAGTTAGCGATGTAGCATTAATGAAGAGCAGCTGCCTTGCATTTTGTCTCAATTGCACAGGAAGAGGAGGGTCTAGTCTTCACTGTTCTCCTTTGATAAAGGTCTCTTCTCTGTCCTAATCTGCTGGTCCTGGGTTTATTTTTTTTTCTTTTTGTTTTCCTGCCAGGGACCTGAAGAAAAATAAAATCCATTCTCTGCTGGACTATCAGTTTTCCAGGTACAAGAATCTGCAGAAGCTGTGAGTATTGCCTTCTTTATCCTGTTCTCTGGCTTGTTTGTGGTAAAAGGGGAGAGTAGTGGATGCACGGGTCAGCAGTGGCCCTGTGTAGAGGAACAGGAATGTGCACTTGTGGGGATAGCTTTGCTTGGGACAATGCACCCTGAAGGGGCACTGCGTTTGTCCAGACAGCAGCTTTTTTTCAGCTCCTGGAGCCTGTGGTCCCCACTGAAGTCAGCAGGCACCTGCTAGGGGCATTGCGAGCTCCTGACATGCTGTCCCCACCGGTGGGCAAGCAGGTCGTGGAGCAGCGCCCGTGTTGGCTGATAACCGCCCCGAGTGCATGGTGGTGTGAGATGTCTCCTGAGTGAGTTGTCCTGCTCTGGAGACCTGGGACCCTTTGGTCACTCAGCCCATCACCTTTCTCAGCTGCTGCACTGGGGAGTTCAGGGAGGGAGCCTGCGGAGTGGAGAAGAGGGGTGTTTGCTGTCGTGGGTGAGATGGCAGCTTTGTATGGCAATAACCACATGAAGCAGCTCACAACAGCCGCTTGTGACCATTGGGCATCTGTACTTTCAGCTTCCTTCCCTTTGCATGGAGTAAATGAGGCAGAGAGGGAAAACAGCCTCTCCAGGGTTACTTGAGACAAGGAGCCTGCGGAGGAGCTGGGGCTGCAGCCTGGACCTCTGTCCCCCAGCACTACTGGTGAACACTGAGCAGGCAGCAGCCAGCCCTGCGAGCCGCGTACCTGGTGTCTGGCAGACGTGGGCACATCCCGTGGACCCTGAGAATCCCTTAGAAAACATACTTCTTCAAGTCTCTTTTCTGTTCTCTTGTTTTAAATAGGTTTTTGCAAAACAACAAAATCCGGTTGATCTTACCCAAAGCCTTTGCTGGACTTTCTCAGCTTAAAATGTTGTGAGTAAAGGCGTCTGTGTTACGGGGCCCTGGGGAGGGGAGCCCTGGGATGGATGCAGTCCTCTGCTCCTCTTGGCATGAAGTCTTGCAGTACAGCCAGATCAAGGTCAGGTTTTGAGCCCTTTTTCTTGCTCCTGCAAGAGTCTGTATCAAGCATGCTTTAAGCTGGAGTTGCATGTATTTTGGGCGAACATGGGACAGAGCAGAGGCATTTCACCTCCTGCAAACACAGCTGTTCCCATCCCCGTGTTTTCCAGCCTGAGCTGAGATCCTGCACTTGAGCCACTAAGGGAGATGGTGCCAGGGGCACCTGAAGCCAGGGGCCGCAGGCAGCTCGGGAAGAACAGCTTTAGCAAAAGCAGATTTAATTGGCAGCGGTGTCTGAGGATCACTCTCCTCCTCTGCACTGGTTCCAGGTTCCTCAGCCACAACAGGATCACACAGCTGAAGCCCCGGGTTTTTGAGGACCTGCATCGCCTTGAGTGGCTGTGAGTTCCTCCTCTGGTCCGAGAAGATGTGACTGATCCTGACTTTTCCTTCCATTTACCGTAATTTCTTTTCCTTGATGTGGAGAAGAAAAGCGGGCACGATGGTTTCAGGGTGTGTGTGGCAGCATGCCCGCAGTGGCAATGGATGCAATGCCTGGCTGGGTGTCCACCTCCCCACCTTCCCCCCAGCCCTGTGGACTGGGGCACAATTGGCCTCAGCTGCAGCTCTTTTATGAAACTCCTATTTGAGTTTCCCTCCCCTGTTACTGAGACCAGGCTTAGTATGGACTGGACGTGGTCTTGTCCAAAATCTCATTATGGCTGGCTGGTCCCCACGGGGGCTCGCCATGTCGTGCTCCCTTTGCCGGTCCAGAGCAGCCACATGGTGCGGTGATGGGCTTTGTGCAGAGACAGCCTCAGCTCCCAGGCTGGAGCACCGGAGGTTCGTATGTAAAAGTCTTGAAGTGCACTGTTAAACATGGAGACTTGCAGCTCCATCACCTTGAAAAATGCACACCTGAATTGAAAGTACAGCTAGTACCCTTCTCTTCTGTTTATCCTCAAAAGCTCTGTTTGATCTGGGCCCATGTGGTGTGTGGTTTTACACACAGAGCTTATAAAGTTATTGCTACAGAGGAGAAACTGAAAGGGCTGCTTTACAATATGGCTTGTTCCCCTTCTGCATTTGCAGGAGCAGCTCGGGCAGGTCTGTCACCCCCCAGGCTTCCCTCCTCTTACTTGCCATGGGACCAGCCTAGTTGTGCCTCAAACCAAAGAGGGAAAACAGAGGATGAGCAGCTCGCAAAAGGTGGTCTGTGCTGCAAACAAGTCAGAGGACTTTTGAGAAGCCAAGCACAGCCCTGAATTCCCTGAACGGTTTCTAATTTATCTTTATTTCACAGCAGAAGAGAGGAAAAATCCAACAGACTCTGACTGTGAAGGAATCCAGACTCTGCAGCTGGATCTAACGCTTCAGCCAGGGCTGCCTGGGCAGGATTCAAAGGCGGGAGGTGGGGGGGAAGGCTTCAGAGGGGGGAAGCCCCCCGCCTGGGGATGTGTGTCCATGGATGCCTGCAGGGGAGAAGGGACAGAGCCCCCTCCTGCCGGGGCAGCACGAGTGGTCAATGCAGGGGCTTCCCCTACCGAGAGAGTCCTGATGCCTCCTCGCCCTCTCCAGGTCCACCCTCTCACTTCTCCCCTTCTCCTTCCAGGATGCTGGACAACAACAGGATTGCCCAGGTCGTCCCCGTGACGTTTGCAGGGCTGAAGTCGCTGTATTTCCTGTAAGCAGGGGCAGCTCTCCTGCGGGGTTTGGGGAGACCCTGCTCGGTGGGTGTCTGCCTGGTACCTTCTGCGCCCCTTCTTCAGGCAGCTTCTGGCCTTTTTGGGGGCAAGTCGAGGATGCTGTGGCTTCCTCGCCCTCCCCAGGGCATGAGGGGTAATGGTACAAGGGAGATGTCTGTCTCAGTCCCATTTCCAGGAGCTGGCAGGGGAAACCAGCAGGCTTTGCTGGTGTTGCTGCTCCTCTGTGCTATCTCCTGCTCTCAGCATGCCCTAATTAAAACTAGTATTAATTGCTTTTGCTTGGGACAGGGACAGGCAGGTCCTTGGGGAGTCTGGCCTGAGCAGAGCCTCAGCACTTGCTGATGAGCAAGGTGGGTAGCAGTGCCTGCAGTTTGGGTTGCTGACTGCTTTCCTTGAGTTGGCGACTGCAGGCAGGATCTGGTGCTTTCCCAAAGTACTGCCCCTCTGCTGGGTGTCTTCACACCAGATAACTTCGAGCCAAGAGGTTTTTAAGGTCCAGCCATTTCCAAGATGGAAATACAGGATAACAATTTTGCTTTAACCACCATAAAAACAATTTTGCAATTGCTGTAAGATGATTTTAACACCTTCTCCGTAGCCCAGAATATAGATGGCGCAGCCTGGAGTCAGCCTTAGGGGAAAAGTTTTGGCTGTTACAGTGGAAAAAACACATACGTGTGTGTGTGTGAGTGCACCGATGCACGTATATACTCATATATATCTGATCAGGTTTTAAGCTGTATTCCCTGGGTGTACATCTGCAAGGAGAGTGCTTCAGCTGTGGCTGCTGGTCCAGTCTCACACTGTCTCTGCTGGAGATGTAACTGCTGGAGTTGGCTGTAAAAGCCTGAAAGTTGGCTTTTGGGGTGTGTAGGACTTGGGTAACTGCTGCGGCTATGCCTGGTGATGGGGGAGCTGTGGGCATAGGTGGATGGAGGGCAGCCAGGGCTGGCAATGGGCTTGGGGAAGGGGGGCTGTGACCCCAGGATTTTGCTCCTCTGTAAAACCTGGGTAGCACTTGGTGTCCACAGATCTGTCCCTGCTCTGTCCCTGGAGGAGGAGCCGTGCAGGCTGTGGTGGGACAGAGTTCCCCTCAGCCACGCATTCCCACGTTGCCAGCAGCAGCGCCGTGCCGCTCTGCTCGGTGACGTACTCTGTTTATCCTTCTGCATATTTTTTATTTTAGCAAATCAAATAAACTAAAACTGTGGTCACAAAATGTGCAGTGAGGAACATTATGCACACAGGCATGTGCAAAGGCACTGGGAAAAACACCAGCAGGAGTTCAGGCTATAAATTTGCCTTTACTGGCTGTCGCTCCAGGGTCACTTGCTGCTGCTTTCATGCACTAGTCTCCTGGTGACGTGCCTGTCACAGCTCACTGGAGAGCATCTCCTACAGCCGCTAAATGTGCCCTGTATCGTTACCTTTACTTCTTTTCCAAAGAAGGTGAATGAAGTTCTGTGCTGCCATTAACAGCCACATGTCCTGGGCTTTTGTCTGGGGTGGCAGCAGCTGAACTTGCTCTGGTTTCACGTGGCCGTGGCTGCTCTGCTGGGGTGCACGGGAGCTGGTGCAGCCGCAGCCACACTGCTCCGGGCTGGCTGCACCATGGGCCCTGGGTGAACAGCTCGTACAGTGCAGCTTTCCCTCCGGGTGAGGCCATGGACCAGCAGAAAGCCCTTTTGAAATATTGCATGGTCCAGGAGCAGCAGCAGGACCACATCCATGCACAGGGTTGTGTCCCAGGCAGATGTATGGTGCTGTGACCTCGTTTTTCCTTATTGCCTCCCAACCAGGTACATGCTGAACAACTCTTTGACTCAAATACCCAACACCTCCCTCTGCGCAGAGATGCCGAAGCTCAGCTGGCTGTGAGTACCCTGCCTGCTGGCAGCGAGGCTGGGCTGCCTGCGGGGTAGGCAGGGGCTGCTGCAGGCACTGCTCCTTCTTCCCGGCCGGGCTCCTGGAGCACAGAAGGGACAGAAAGGGCTGGAAGCATCCCGCAGCAGATGGGGATAGGGGCAAGCAGGAGGTGGGATCATGCTGGGCAGCACCCAAGCATGGTGGGGATGGAGGGCAGGGCCTGGGGAGGTGGGGGGATGGCAGCCACAATTGCCTTTCTGCAGGGAGCTGGAAGGGAACAGGATCCAGGCAGTGCACGGGGCTGTCTTCCAGGAGTGCCGTGACTTCACAGTGCTGTGAGTACCTCGGGGGTCCGGTTATGGCCCCCGCTTGCTGGTGCAGACCCCATCCCATTGCGGGCACGTGGAGGGAGGAGGGTGGATAGCCAGCGCTCGGCTGAGCCCCCAATTTCCCGCTGCTCTGGGCTAGATAAGGGGCTGCTGTCTCGTGTTTTGATGGTTTCAGCCCACATTTGTACACAGCATTGACAGTGCAGTCAGCTTCATGAATTTTGTAGGGACTTGATCAGGGGCTCTGTGCTGGAGGATGGCCAACTCTAGGTTGGGGAGCTGGTGGGCTTGCCCCAGTGCCCTGTCACCGGCCCGTGGGGGCTGCCCAAAACAAATGGGGACCTCGTCAGGTGGGAGATAGTGGTAGGTCATGGCATGGAAAAAGCTTCCTATAGTGTGGAAATACCAGAGCTCGCAGCCACCCCAGACCCTTCTGCTGGTATCCAAATCCCCTAAAATATCCTTGAGGAAGGCCATAAAGCTTGTGAGCCGGCGCTCCGCATGTCAAACAGCATCTGTTTCTTTCCCTTGTGCCTGGAGCCAGCTCCTGCCCCACTCCCTCCTGGCCCCAGGGCTGAGCTCTTACCCAGGTGCTGACAAAGGCAGAGGATTCACATTGATGATGCACAGGCCTTTCCCAGGGTATAGTTTTCCTGCCCATGATGGTCCTCTATCTCCCAAAGAGATCTGTGAAGTCCCTGGAGCCCCAGGAGATAAGGACAGAAAAGCTGTGCATGGTGCAGATATTATCCAGGAGCACAAGGCTGCCAGCTGCCACAGGGTGGTGGTAGGAGAGCAGAAGTGGGATGGGGAGCCAAGCCATCCTCCCAGGGGGTCGGCATTCACGGTTACCCTGAGCACTGGGAATGCCCCTGCCCTGTGCCAATGCTGCTGGATCAGAGTAAGCAAATAAATTGAGAGCTTATCAGGCCCTTGGAGAAGCCCAGATAGGCATTAAATCCCCAAAACGTACACCGCTACAGTTTTTCCTCCAGTGAGAGCTGCTCACAGCCTCCTGTGACGGGCAGGCGAGCTGCTGTCCTGCTGGCTGTCTTTTCTTCTGCAGCAGAGCCCGCTGGCTTTGATCAGCAGCGTGTTTCCCAGGGCTGTTGTGGCAGTGCTATGGAAACGTCCATACGGGCAAGATGGATGGTGTAAACATGCCTTGCTGGTCACATCAGCACAGGAGACAGCTTCATGAGCCAATGCAGCAGTTGAGATGGGGGCTCGTGTGTGGGTTCTGTGGGGTGAGCCGTCCTGGCTGGACTACCCCATCCTGCCCAGCCGTGCCATGAGCCACGTTACAGTGGGCTGCCCTGGTCAGGGTCTGAGCCCTGCTGCTCGATGTGAGCCTCTGCCAAGGAGCCGTCCTTGGGTCATGGCACTCACAGGGTCTCCCAGTGCCTTCAAGCATACGCCGTCCTGCAAGGCTCTGCTCCCACTGCTCTGAAACAGTTTGTGTTTCTCAGTGCACCATTCTGGGTTTTTATTTCTGAGCACTTTAACCAGCTCTGCTCATCTTGCACACTTCTGATGGGCTCTTCTCTGAGCTGTGGGCTTGTGCGAGATAGTGCCTCCCACCTGCGAGCTGGGCTCTGGCTTAGACCTTCCCCACAGTAGCAGAGCATTTGGCTGTGCTGGCCTGAGGTGCTGGAGGTGACACTGGCAGCTTGGTAAATTTGGGAGGGATGCAACAGGGCTGGGTGCACCCCATGGGTGAGCCCTGTGCACCACCAGCACCCCCAGCTGCTTGCGGCCAGTCCGGAGGTCGGACGATGCTCCCAAAGGGTGTGTGGGGCTGTGTCGTACCCATGCACTTTCTCCTCTTCCTTCTTTTCCAGGATCCTGCGCAGAAACAAGCTCAAGTGGATCCAAGATGGGACGTTTTCCAGGCTGAACAGACTGGTGGAGCTGTAAGTTTCCAGCCATTGCCTGCCCTGACCCCCCCCCCTCTCCTGCAGGCAGGGGTTGTGCTGGGGACAGGCGTGGGGGCTTCGCTCAGGACCCCGCTCTGCCTCCTGCCCAGGACACCTCACTGCTCAGCACCCCCGGGTGCAAGGCTTGGTGCCCTCAACCACTTCTCAAACACAGCTCTCCTTCCCGCAGCGACCTGTCATCCAACAGACTAGACCAGCTCCCCTCTTCTTTATTTAATGGCCTGGCTGAGCTCCAGCAGCTGTGAGTACCAGGGCTACACTGCCCCGGGGGGGCCCTGCCCCCCTGCAAGTGATGGGGGGTCCTGCAGGACCCCTGCATCGTGGTGGGTAGATGTCCTTGTTGCACGGTCTGTTTGCCCACCAGAGCCATGGTGGCCCCAGCAGGACGTGGTCCTTCCCGCGGGTGTCCCCGGAGCACGATGCCATCGCAGATGCTCCGCTTCGGTGCTGCGGACCCATCATAGGGGCAATGGGGAGTGCTGGGAAAAGACATAGAAAGACACCCTTTTGCCCTCACTTCCAGCTACTCTGATAGCTTCTAGGTGGGAAAAATACCAAAGGCTCATCTCTTTTCAGGAATATTTCCTACAACCCCTTGAAAAAGATCCTCCCCAGCCAGTTTGAGAGCCTGCCCCAGCTACGGTCTCTGTGAGTCCCACAACATCCCCGTCCCTACAGCACTGGCTCTGCCTGCAGCAGCCCCAAACCCAGCCCGGGGCAGCTCACAGCATCCCCTGCACTGATTTCCTTTGGCAGGAGCTTGGAAGGGCTGGAGATCCCCAACATCCACAACCTGACCTTCCAGAAGCTGACTAACCTCTCCCACATGTGAGTGGGGGGAGTGGGTGGCTGCTGCTGCGATGGCACTGTGCCCAGGGGGGTGGGGAGGGAAACGGATTCTCTCCTACACCCGTGAGCAAGTTATTTCAGCCCACTGGAAGCCCTGAGCATGATGGTACTGCTTAAATCCCCGTGGGGCAGGAGGGTCTCTCTTAGCTGGGGCTTATTTAGAGCAAGGGGCGGATTTTGCCCATGCGCAGGGAGCAGTTTGCAGAGCCAGCGCGTGCCCCATCCTGGTGCATGTGCGATACAAAAAGTGATCTGTATTTCTGAAGGTGCACTTTGCATAGGGGGTGTGGGCAAGGTAGCCTGTCAGCCAAGGCATGTACCCGTGCTAAGCTGTGCGCTGAAAGCTGTGGTTAAGTGAAGCCATTAGAGGCCCTTTTCCTTGGGTCTGAGATAATGACTCAAGAACCCCAGAGATGTGCAGATAGACAGGCTGGACAGGCATCGCACACAGGGCAGAAACAGGACTATGCAGCCAGCTGTGAGTGCTTCAGCTTCTCTTTGGAAGGAGAAAAAAAAATGATTAGTTTTTTCCAGATGCACATTTTAAAGTACCTGTAATGAAAGACAACTGTACATCTTCGTTTCCTTAATTGGTCTGTTTGCACTCTAAATATGGTACATTTTCTACCTGACTTGCTAATAAGCAATCATTTTCTCTCCTTTTATCTATAATTAAGCAGCAATGAGCCTCACATTGCAGTTTTGCAGTTGTTTTCTAATGTAGAATTTTGCTAAGCTTATATGGCTTGGCTTTTATAAGGCTTGAAAAGATTAATCTGAAATAATATGCAGGGGAAAAAATGTGAATACCTGTTAATGGAACTTGAAGGATTTGAATAATGGATTGATTTTTAAATGTTAGTTTGTGAGAGTCACGGTTTGGAGGAAAACACTCTTGTTTTTATCAGCTGACAGATCTGAATAGTGGTAGATTTAAGAGTGTGGCTGTGGTATGTGATCCAAAAAGCACTGGGGTGCCTCCAGCTGGTTTTGCAAAGGCTTTGGGGTGTTGCTTATTTAGGGTCCGAAACCAGCTGCAGTACTGTGCAAACGGGGACCCCCCCCTCGCTCTGTGTCCCCTGCAGATCCTGGCCCTGGGTGCTGTCGCAGGGAGGGCTGTGAGCTGGCATTGCCCTGTCCCCACTCGCACCCTCTGTTGCTGCTGGCTCCTTCCTCCCCCTAACCTCCCCATCTCCCTTCCCCTGGTCTGTGTAAGCACCCAGGCTTTTGGCTAGTTGGGGGGTGTCTTCTCCACCCAGACAAGGATAAAAGGTAGCCGAGGGGCTGGAAGGAGCTGGTGCGGGCAGGCAGAGTACAGGGCACGGGGGCTGTGCATGCTGGACCATATTTGCTCCTGGTGCTGATGGCAGTCAGGAAACCTTCCTCCCCCCTCCTTGACAGCTACTTCAAAAAGTTCCAGTACTGCAGCTACGCACCACATGTGCGCAGCTGCAAGCCCAACACCGATGGCATCTCCTCCTTCGAGAACCTCCTCGCCAACATCATCCTGCGTGTCTTCGTCTGGGTCATCGCCTGCCTCACCTGCTTCAGCAACCTCTTTGTCATCTGCATGCGGTCCTTCATCGTCACGGAGAACAGCCAGCACACCATGGCCATCAAGTCCCTGTGCTGTGAGCTGGGTGGTGGAGGGGCAGGGACTGGGGGGGG
>NW_010972776.1:800065-845101 GCF_000737465.1 Haliaeetus leucocephalus | reverse complement strand
GAACTGGGGTGGATGAGCTGCCCACCAGCATCTCCCCAGTGAGGAGTTGTCTAGCTGATGCCAGCCCTCCCCAGCATGGCTGGGGCCCATTTGCTGCCGTCTTTCCCTTTGTGCTGATGTCAGATGTGTTTCTGGGAATCCTTCTGTGCCTGGAGCATCTTGGCCCCTGCCCTCAGGCCTGTGTTCACAGGCACCAGCAGGCAGCTCTTTTCAAAATACATATATATGCACATAAAGCTGAAGGCTGCCCAGTTATACAGTGGCTTTATGGCCATGGCATTAATGCAAAGGGCTACATTTGCCCACTGGTGCTTTTTTTCTCACTGTACCTTGTCTTCCCCACAGGTGCAGATGGCCTGATGGGCATCTACCTCTTTGCAATTGGAGCCTTTGACATCAAGTACTCGGGCGAATACAACAAGCATGCCCAGGGCTGGATGGGCAGCCTCCAGTGCCAGCTGGTGGGCAGCCTGGCCATGCTCTCCTCGGAGGTGTCAGTCCTGCTGCTGACCTACATGACCCTGGAGAAATACTTCTCCATTGTTTTCCCGTTCAGCCACTACAGAGCTGGCAAGAAGCAGACCATCTCGGTGCTAGCAGCCATCTGGCTTCTGGGCTTCTCCCTCAGCTTCATCCCCCTGTGGTGTAAGGAGACCTTTGGGAACTACTATGGGAGGAACGGGGTGTGCTTCCCACTACAGTCCGACCTGGGCGAGCGGCCCAGTGCCCGGGGCTACTCCACCACCATCTACCTGGGTAAGGCCACCTCGGGACCGGGGATGGGGATGATGTGGGGCAGGACGGGCTTCCCTGGCGGGACTGGGGTTGTTCAGCCCAGCCATCCCCTCCAGGGTGCTGTGAGAGCCCGCACCACCTCTGTTAGCGGGATGTCCGACTTTACGGGGTGCTACCATCCCGCTGGGACCCTGTGAGATGGAGTGCCAGCTCTGCTCTCCATCCCAGGCTGGGGAGGGTCCCCGCTGCAGCCTGGTGCTGTGCCCAGCCTCGCCCCAGAGCTGGCCATGGGCATGGGCATGGGCATCACTGCGCTAAGGCTGGACTCAGCACTAGCCAGGGGCTGCTCTCTCTGCCCCCTCTAGTGATGAAAACAGGAGTAGTCCTGCTGCTGCTGGCCATGCTCATCCCAGCTCCAGAGGTTTGCACTTTGCTATGCTCAAAGCAAGATTTCTCCCTCTCCAGGCTTGAATCTTGCAGCCTTCATCACCATCGTCTTTGCCTACTCTGGCATGTTTTATTCCATCCACATCACTGCGTCTAAAACAGCGGAGAGAGGCGTCTGCTCGCGGGAAGTCGCCATTGCAAAGCGGTTCTTCTTCATCGTCTTCACTGATGCTCTCTGCTGGATACCCATCTTCCTCCTCAAGCTGCTCTCCCTGCTGCAGGTGGAAATACCAGGTGAACCCCCATTCCCCACAAGGCCCTGCAGCAGAGCCCACCGCTGGCTGCTGCCTGCCCCGAGTCCCTGGGTTGGGGGCCCCTTGATGTAGGTCCTGCTGAGTTTGGAGCTCTCTTCACCCACACATGGGCTGCAAGAGGAGATGGGCAGTGGTACTGGTTTCCCTGGGCCCTTGCCTCTCCCAAGGGAGCAGTAGTTACAAGCCCCCCATTTCAGCCTGTGAAGGGCATCACCCTGCTTTGTGGCGTGGGCTGGAGTGGGTGGGTTACCCCTGGGCAGAGGGCAGTCCCCTCTCAAGCTGCTTAACGTCGTGTCCTTGTTGGCACAGGCACCATCACCTCTTGGGTGGTCATCTTCATCCTGCCCATCAACAGTGCCCTGAATCCCATCCTCTACACCATCACCACCACCTCCTTCCAGGAGCAGGTGAAGGGCTGTTTGCAGACCAAGCAGCTGGAGCTGCACGTGTCCCACAAGAGCTCTACCCTGGTGATGCTGCAGGCCAACAGCACTTGACCCTTCCCTGTGGCACAAGGATGCCCGTGGCTCCCCAGCCTGCCAGGCACTACCTCCAGCTCCACAGCCCCACAAGAAAGCACATTGCTCAGCTCTGGGATGCTCCTGTGTTGGAGAATCACTAAGCATGAAGGTTTCCTCGTCAGCCAGCAGATACCGTTAGTACTTTATTAATTACACGGACGGGAAGAGCAGCCCTGATCCAAGTCAAACAATCTGCTGCAGTTGCGTATGATACAAAACAAAAGTCCCTTAAATACAAAATACACGTCTTTTACGTGAGCATCACCTGGCGCTTAGCTCTACCGCCGGAGTTATATATTAATATTCCAACTGTACAAGTATTTATAGATAGAAAAAAGAAATTTAAAAAAATATTAGGAGAAAAATCACTCCCCCAAATGTTAGTTATATTTTTATATATATATATATATAAAATATATATATATAAAAAAACAGAGAATACAGGTTGAGTTGCTTTTTTTTTTTCAGCAAAAGAGAGACAGCTAGGATGTGTTATGGCAAAACTGACACTGGGAATCGCTCCCGCGCGTGGGTCGTGTTGCCTTCCAGTTGGAACGATGTCTGGTAACTTGGGTCCCTGCCTGAATGGAGAAACCAGGTCGGCTCCTGGGTGCTGTTAGCTAGGGTGGACAGTTTCTCCACGGAGCAAAGGGAGGGATGGGAAGGGGAACAGATGTCTCTGCAGGGAGTAGCATTAGAGAGGCAGCTCTGCACCCAGGAGAGGCATGGGCTCTGCCAGCTGTAGCTGCCCAAAGAGGGGCAAATCCAGGCCACCCCACCTTACTGCTGAGGCCAGGATGGGACTGAGCCTGGCCCAAGCTGCTGGCATGTGCTGGGCCCAGCTTGACCTACCGTGCTTTGCTAGCATTGTCCCCTTGTTCGTTGGGATGAGTGCAGCCCTTCGGTGTGCTTATGCTGCCTTGGCCAAAGCTTTCAGCCCCAGAGTGCTGCAGCCAGTGCTTGTGAGGCTGCTCTGCCCTCCTCCCCTTGTTGGGGCAGTGTAGTGTGGACCCCAAGAGCAGCAAGGAATTGGGAGCTGCTGTGCTGGCTGTGTCCCTCCATCCCTCCCATAGTGTCTCCTTATAACTGCTCTGGGGAGGCAGTGCCCCTTCCCAGCTGGTAGCCAACTACAAGGGCAGCTGCTCTGGGGCTCTAGCCATCCTGCCCCCTCCAAATGACAGGTAAGCTAGTTTTGAGGGACAGGCTTGGCTTGGAATGCTGTCTGTCCAGCCCCCACTGAAACCTAGTGCACAAGAGATGGCTTTTTTTAGCCTAAGAGCAAGGCACAGGACTAGAGGGCTTTTTCTTCTCCTATGAAATTCAGAACCAAAGGTGCAATAGGTTCCTTCTGCCATGTGATAAGGGCTGGCACTCAAGGCATACCTATCTATGTGTAGCCGCCCTCCTCCCAGAACAGCAGCCTCTTCCACTAACAAACAGGTTCTCACAGTGACTGCCTGGCTGTTCCCCCCCAGGTCACACCGCACACACGATCCGCCCCTTGCTGCCCACCCTTCACTTCCCGACACAGCGCTGCGACCTACAGACATGGCACCGTCCTCTCTGCTCGCTTCTCCCACACCTTCCTGCTTTGCTCCATGCACCTTGGCTTGCAAGGGGGGGGACCCAGCTCAACCTGGGCCAGCTGCTTCCCAGCCCCACCCGCAGGCTGCCTTCCTGGGGGTCACCCCCACAGCCCCTCTCTTTCCCTCTGCTCTCCAACCCTTCCTGCAGAGACCATGGGCTGCACAGCTTCGCCTCTGCGGACAACCTGCTGCGCAGCACGCTTGAGCAAGAGGTGGCTGAAGCAGCAACCGGGATGGTGGGACAGGGACTGCCCAGCCCAGAGTAAAAGGATGCTTATAAATATGTGCCTGTGAGCGCGCCAGCCTCTGCCTCCCCCTCCATGGCCGGGTCCGAGAGCCCCAGCCCGGGTCCACCGGCAAGTCCACGTCAGACAGGATAGAGCATCTTCCTGGCACCTCAAATCTTCGTCTCGGGGCCGTTGGGAGTCAGGGCTGGGAAAGAGTCTCGGATCCTCGCCAGCTCCATGGCGCAGAGGTGGCCAAAGACCTTGTTGTACCACTCAGGAGACCGGCCCCTGGAGAAGGGAACAGGCAGGAGGAGGGTGAGATGGCAGAAGAGCCCCGGCAAGCACCAAGGAGCAGCATGTCACTTCTTGCTCGGGGCCAGGGACTCAGTGTAGCTCCAGCTATGATGGACTACGAGATGCTGAATGAGCACTACATGACAGAAAAGCCAACATGCCTCCTCCACTCTCCACTGCAGACATGCAACAAAATGGGGGAATATCTGTGACCTGACCGGGCTTGCACCAGCCCAGAGTGACAACCAGCCTGCCCTTATACCACCCAACCCAGCACGGCTCGCCACAGCAAGGAGAGCACGAAGGCCATGCTTCAGAGCCACGGGGGACCCTGTGTTTTCTGCAGAAGCTCTAAGGGACTTGCTGCTGTGCTCAGAGGAACCGCTAGTACTGCAAGACCAAGCTGGCGGCTCCTTTCCCAGTAACCATCTGACAGCTAAAACCTGGTCCCAGACCAGCACCCCCCTCCCTCCGGGCAGGCAGGCACCATACTGCATGAGCTGCAACCCTGCCCGCGCTGCCAGGCCAGGCAAGCTCCTGCACCCCACCGCTACCTGCTGCTCCATCGACCTCCCCGGCAGCTGATGCTGATGCAGCAGCACCAAGGGCTCCCCTCACCTGAGGTCAGCTCTGCAGATGTGGGTCACTTTGGAGCGGCCCATGGCGCTGGGCTCGATGAGGTACTGGGACGTCAGCACGATGGCTTTGACACCTCCCTCCACCGGCAGCTTGTCGTGCTCCACTGAGATGGAGATGAGCAGGCAGGCTCCTCGCGGCAGGTCCGTGCACCAGCGCCTGCGGGACAGAGCAGCCCCGCTCAGCTCCCGTCCCTGCGTGCCCACTCGGGGGCAGCCCCTGCCCAGACCTCGGGTTCTGCAGCGGGAGCGGGGAGCCCATACAGCCTGGGGAGGAGCAGCCAGGCAGACGGGATCCACTAAAACAAGACCAAACCCTCCCACTCGAGTCTTTCCCTGCCCTCACCGGAGCACCACGCAGTCCCTGCGCGGGTGGGGTGCCATGCTGTCCGTGATGTAGTGGTAGACCTCCATGTTCTTGTCCAGGGCCTCCACTACTTTGCTCTGCAGCAGGTCCTCGTCCCAGAGGTGACGCTCCCGAAGCACCCGGTGCAGCACCATGGCAGGAGGAGCCTCGACATCCGTGGAGACCTTCCACAAGCGCAGAGGGTGCCCGTCCCCAACCTGACAGGCCGAGGTAAGGGTCAGGCAGGCTGTCCTGCTGGACCCCCACAGTGCTAACTCCCCCTCCCTGAGTGGCTCTACCAGTGGCTCCCACTGCCATGGAGCAGCACCATCACAGCTGCTGGCTAGAGAGGAGATGGCGGGGGGCACCGGCAGCCAGCTCCTCCACTAACAACATGGTGGGCTCTCTGCCAGGACTGCTGGGCACAAAGCACCCTCCGCCCCAGAGCTGTCCATCTCTCAGCCCCCCACTCTGGCCAGGGAAGGGGTTGCTGATCTTTCCTAGCATAAGAGAACAAGCACCAAAGGGTTGCTAGCAGGTCAGCAGGTGCCTGTAGGACCTGTGGCTCCCAGCAGTTATCCCATACACATTTCCCCGTGTGACACCAAGTCCCCCTCCACACAGTGGCATTTACCTTTTTGCAGGAGAGCTCCGTGTTCAAGGGTCCTGGCGTGCTCAGCCACCCCTTGAATTTCTCCGATGACTCTTTGAGCAGGTTCTGGACACTCTGCTCGAAGTAGGAGTGTAAATCCTTGTTTTCCCCCTGACACAGTAAGTCAGTCAGGGGATGGGGATACGCATCTGCTGCCATATAGGAGCTGCTCAGCTGCAGCAAGATGTCGTGGGAGACCTACAAGCCAAAAGCATACAGATCTTCAGAAAGCCAGAGGGATCCTACATGGACTTTGTGAGTCATCCTGGGCAGCTAGAAAACAGTAATTCCTCATCTCACCAAGGAGGGGGGAGAATGGACACAGCCTCCCTGGACATATGTCCTGCAGCTTGTGACATGTGATGCAGCTGGGATTCGCTCCTGGGGCTGACTGACCAGTGGCAGCTGCCCCGTTGAAGGACAGGGTGCCCTTCTCTCACCCCACACTGATTCTGCAGGACCAGCACCCCGCCAGCAAGGTCGCATCTCCCGCTGGCAGCACCCTGGGAAGGCAACACGGGGCTGGACACACTGCAGCCACCCACCTGGAAGAGCTTCTTGCAGTCGGTGATCATGTGGGAGAGCCCCTGTGTCGCAGCCATGTTCTCATTGAGGTCCTTCTGGTCAGGCTTCCCCATGGTGCCCCTCTTATGTATCACCCTGCAGGGTAGCAGGCATTGCTGGGACCAGGTGGGCATCCCACCTCTAGCCCCCCATTGCTCTGCTTTGTGTTGCAGAGTGGGGGGACCCCCACATTGCACAGCAGAGCAACAGGGGGGGCCGTGTAAGAGCACATGCATTCCCACTATGCCTTGCCCCCGTTCAGTGGCCTCCTCCCAGGATGGACAGGGAAGGGGTGATGGGGAGACAGGGGCTGCAGGAAGGCTGGGGAGGCCAGAGCTAGTCCGCCCCTTACCTCGGCGAGGTGCTTTCCTTCTTGGACACATTGAGGTGGAAGATGGAGGGGGCCAGGCACACGGCCAGGTTCCCAGCGGTCATCTGGTTCTCCTCCGCGGAGGCGATGTCGCTCAGGAAGTAGAGCAGGGTCTGCAGCACCTCCCGGTTCTCATCCGGCATGAGGATAACAGCTGCCTGCACCGCCTGCAGCCGCTGCTCCTTCGACACGACTGCGGGCACAGGGCGAAGCTGGTGGTCAGTGGGTCCATCCCCCGTCTCCATCACCTCTGTCCAAATGAATGGAGAGATACCTCCTCCCTGGGAGACCCTGACTTTTGTCCCCAACCCAGGACTTACACTGGTAGATCTGCAGGAAGGTGTCCGTCAGCTTGCTGGTGAAGATGGGCTCTGGCAGGTCACGGAAATACTGCTTCAGCAGGTCAGCCACATCATACGCTGACTGCCCGTCGTAGTTGACGTTGTCAGGGCTGGTTTCGTTCATGTGCCGGAGCGCCTGAATCCGGGACTTCACCCCCGACTTTCTGAAAATGCCAACCTGCAAGGGAAGAGCGGGTCAGTGCTCGAGCGCAGAGCGGGCACCGACCTGGCAGGTCTCTGGGAGCACTCTCACAGGACAGGCAAGGAAGCCACTTCCCAAAAGCCCTCACTCCCCTGCAACCCAGAGGAAAACCCTGAGTGAGGGACGGCCAAGGAGACACAGGTGGGTATGGAGCTCCTACAGAGCCCTCCTGCTTCACCACAGCCAAGCGCCACGACAAGTGAACAAAAACCCCTGCAAGCTCGGGCTTTTTTTCCCCAAATCACAGTGCTGCTGCACAGCAGCAGGTTCGGAGCTGCCCCAAAGCCACGGCCAGCGGTCGCAGCATCACCTGGTCCAGACACTGGCTGCGGATGTAGCGCATTGCCTGCTGGATGCTCTGGGGCAGGGGCTGCCCCGTCCGCTTCACATTGATGATGGGAGGCACCCCAAAGACCATCTTGTCCCTGTAGTCGGGGACTTTACTCCGCTTCATGAACTTGGGCACAGTCCTGTGGGGTGAGACAGACAGATGTCAGTGCAGCGGACGGCTCCCTCAACACCACCTCGCAGAGGGGAGCAGGACACCAGGTAACACACATGCACACACTTCTGCCATGTTTTAAATATAAGCAAGGCAGCTTTCGAGCAGGAACTGCAGCACCTTTTATTAAGCCAAAATTCTTTAATACCTGGCTACAAAAGGAAACCACTGCTCTCTTCCTTTGCTGCAGTATTTTTAATGCTCCACAAATGCCTGCAGCCCTCCTGGACACAGATGATGCTGGGGGAGCCCAGGCGTCAGCCCCCAGCTCACGCTTGCAAGGATGCCCACAGCCATGCAGAGCAAAACCAGCTTTTGTTTCAGCTTTTTCCCCTCCCTCTCCACCATCTTCATCCCCGGCTGCAGGACATGAGCTGGGAGGCAGTGCCTGGCACAGCACAGAGCTGCAGCCTACGCCCACCACGGGAGCACCATCCCAGATCCCCCTTCCCACCAGCTCACCACGTCCAGGCTTGCTTGTGGGGCACAGAGTACTTCTCCATGATGGCCGTGAGACGGAGCAGGGAGCACTTCTGGAGCAGGTTGAGTTGGGCAGAGGACTGGCGGTTGATCTCCAGGGAGGCAGAGTTCAGGCTGGGCCGGTGCGAGTTCTGGAAACTGTGCCAACGCAGCTTTCTGCGGGGAAAGGCTGGCGGTGAGAGCTGGCAATGCCAGGGAATGGCCTTTCCCTGCTCCATGGCACCCACTGCTTTGGGGGAAGGTGCAGGCACAGAAGCAACTGGGGTGAGCCTAGCAATCCCAACACCAGCCCCAGTGCCATGAGTGCTGCTTCCTTGCCCTGGGTGCTCACAAACCCACTGCAAGACGGTGCCAGGGAGAGTACGAGAGATGCTTTCTCTTGCCTGAAAGGACTGGTCCCCCACCAGGTTCCCCTGAAACAACCAGCATCATCTCCACTTGCACTTCAGGCTCACTGCGCGCCTGCCCCACCACCCAAGGGCTGTGCTGGGCTACAGCCCTGCCAGGAGACCTGGGGAGAGCTCAGATGCTCAGGGTGTCACATGCCTGCAGGACCACCAGGCAGAGCAATGCCACGGCAAAGGGGACATCTCCAACACCCGCTTTCTCAAGAACAAAAGGCACCCCAATGAGGTAGTGCTCTCTTGGGAGCCTGCTAAAACCCTGCCCAAGTCCATGCTGCTCCGGGAAGGCTCCTGCCCAGCTGCTCTGGTGCATCCCCAAGCCCAGAAGGGACATTCCCAGCTAACAAAAACCCCACTCCTCTTTACCCCTCCATGCCTGCCTGCAGGCACATCACCCTCCAGCATCAGCCTAGCAGGAGCTAGAAAAATCACAGAATTCAGCAGCAGCCAGAGTTTTCTTAAGGAAAGCACAAGGGAGCACTAGCACACTGGAAGCAAGTGCCTCCTTCATTTAGACCTGTTATTAGTAAATGAAAAACCATTTAATTACGGGTCCGTGCAGGCAGAGAGGTTGCAGCCTGTACACAAGCAGCAGGGCTGGCAGTGGTGGCTTGCAGCCGCCAGAGCGCACCACCGACCTGTGCTGCACCCCACCGCACCACACCACGGTGCTGGTCCATCAGCATCTCCCTTCCTCCACCCCGCTTCTGCCACAAGGGACAGGGCGATCATCAACCCAGGGCTCGCAGGGCACCGGCCAGCACCCCCCCAGCAATGCCTCCGGCGCTGCTCCCCCTGAGCCATGGGCTGTGGAAGCTGTGGAAGCACCCATGGGATGGGGGAACGGGTTTGTGGTGGTCCCCTGGCCGGCAGCACGCTGGCAGCTCCAGGACAGAGCCCTTCCCAGGCACGATGGAGGCGAGGACGACGCAGCCCCAGCTTACCTGCAGGGCCTGGTGAGCGATGCTCCCACCCCCGAGTCCCGGCGCTCCCGCATCTCGGTCTCTTCGGCCTCATTGAGGGAGTTGCCCGTGCTGTCAAAGTCGCTAGCAGAGGTGCCGACATCCGACATGGACCGCTCTTCAAAGTGCAGGTTGGAGGGTTCCCCTCCCGAGTCCGACTCCTCCTCCTCCTCCTCTTCTTCCTCGCCCCCCTCCTCCCCAGCCAGGTCAGGGGAGATGGCTTTATACCAGAGCTCCACCTTCTGCTGCAGCCCCCACATGTGCTGCAGTATGTCGTCGAGGTTCTCGTAGGTCACCTCCCCGTCCTTGCAGAAATCCTCGCTGCTGCCGAACTCCGGCACGTTGTCATACACGCTGACCCGGCTGCCCAGGGAGCTGCAGGAGCCCCGCCGGGGGCGGCAGGCGAAGCCCCGCGGGGAGGACGAGCCCTCCACGCTGCTGCTGCTGCCACCCCCGCCGCCTCCCACCAGCCCGACGGGCACGTTCCCCGATTTCCAGTGGGTCAGGGAGCTGCTGCCCAAGGGACACAAGCTCTCGATGGAGAGGGATTTGGGGAAGGTGCCCGGCTTGTGGTCCCGGGGGATGTAGACCAAGCAGTCCCCCTGGCGTGCCTGCCGGTGCTGGCACTCTCCAGCAGCCCAGTCGCTGCCGGCTGTGACGGCCGTTTCATAGTCCTCCAGGTAGACTCCGCTGCGTTTTGGGTTAGAGCTCACCTTGCTCCCACCTGAGCCTAGCAGGCGGTTAGTCCTGTACGATACCGAGAAGAAGTGTTTTTTGCCATGGAAAGAGGCGGATATCCCTCTTTTAGAGGGGTTGCCCTTGGTGGCTGCAAGGTCCCTGTTACTCTTCAGGGAGCCCCATCCTGGTGTGGCTGCGATGCTGCCGTGTGGGGTCACCTTCTCGTCTGGGCTGGCTTTCTCTTTGTCCTTCCTTCGGAGGGACTCGATCCTCTTCAGGAAGCTGCGAGACCGTCGCTTCTTCGGCTTCTCCTTGGAGCCCTCGCCGCGGCTCGAGGGCTGCTCTGGCAAGGAGCGCTCACTCAAGCTGCGGCTGGAGGCGGCGATGGTGGCAGTGGCAGCACAGATGGGGGACGGGGGATCAGGCGGCGCGGCCCCGATGCCCAGCGTGCCGCCCGTGCTGCCCGTGCTGTGCAGGGACGCGGCCTCTTGGTTGGTGCTGAGGTCCGTGAGGACGCTTTCATGGCTGGACGCCAGCCGCATGGTGGAGCTCAGGACCTCAGAGCCCTGGGAGAGGACGTCGACCGACCCCACCCGGGACCACCTCTTGCTGTCCCTCTGAAAAGCCCACCGGTTGCTGATGGCACACAGGTCTTCCTCCTCGGAGTCTTCATTCTGTGGGTGGTTGAAAACAGGGGACGATCAGTTGGTTGGAGCCACGGAGGGTCGGCGTGGCCCCTCACCCCGCTCCCCCAGGACAACCACCCCAGAGGAGGGCACAGCCACCAGCATGGCCGCAAGCAGGGAAGAAAGCGGCGTGCACACCCCCTTAAACCAGCTCTGATCCCCTTCAGCAGCAGAGGGCTCCAGGAGCCACCAGGCATCACTTAGCCATGCCTGAGGGCCATACTGCACCGGGGAAGGGAAGGTGCTGCTTCCAGGCTATCTCTGGATAGCTCACAGGCAGTCAGGACAATCCTGCGGAGCTTCCCCGCAAACCCCCGGCCACACACGGCAGCGCAGCGAGGGATGTAGGGCGGCATCCCTCCCCAAGCCAAAATAAGGGCAGTCAGAACAAGCGGAGATACACGCAGTAATGATTTCCATATGCTAAACACCAAGCTGGTGTGCATTTTAAATGTATTATTCATTAATGGAAATATAAAAGTTTCTGTTATTAACATGCCAATATTAATTGTTTGTGCCACACAGGCTGGTTCCACCCGTCCCTCTGGGGTCAGGCTTCCTCACGGAGACGTGCTGCCGGGGGGTCTCAGAGCTGGGCTCAGCAGAGACCCCAAGGGTGATGCAGCAGGTTGCAGGCACACAGCCCTGCGCAGACCACCATGGCTGTGCCAGCATGGGCGTAACAACTCCTGCATTTTGACTGCTGCTGCCAGAGCCTCGGAGAGGTGCAGGGGCTCAGGGCAAACACAGGCGCCCGCTAATTCAGCCGGGCACCTCTGGGGCCGTGTCTGTCCTGGGAGATGGTGAAACAAACAGACAGCAGTGCTGGGTGCTGCTGCGTGCCCTGGGGCAGTTCTGGAGCAGGCCAGTGTTATTACTGAACACAGAGCTGCTGCTGCCCCAGCAGGACACACACATTCCCCCGCGCCCCTCAGCCCCTCGCCTGCCCTTGAACGCCCAGGACGTACCTGTTTACGCTGAAAGTGAACTTCCAGCTTCATGGAGGCACATGCGTTCAGGGTCATCAGCCTCCTGCAAGAAAATAAGAGAGGCTTTACCCCAGTCCTGGCCCCTGCTGAGGCGGCAGTGCTTGCTTTTTCTTTTTTTTTTTTTTCCCCATTTCTGTCTCAGAGCCCTTGTTGTGCGCCATCACCTGTCACCCAGCAGCTGTGGCTCCAGGGATCAGAGGGACACGCGGAGCTCGGCACAGCTCCAATCCTGCTCCCAGGGGAGTGCAGCCCCCCAAGCTGCACCCTTGCCCGCAGAGCTCTGCGGGCACCCCGCACCTCTGCCCCCTGCCCAGGCACCCAGTCACACGAACCTTCAGCATCGCAGCAAAGGCGTGATGCCCTCGGTCGTGCACCAGCGAGGATTTTGCAAGCGTAGCCATCGGAGCGGCACTCCGCTCCCTCTGCGCAGGCACCGGGACGTCCCAGCCATGCCTAAATGCCTGCAGCCACCCCAGCACCCCACGTTTGCTCTCCCGCGACCGCAGCATCAAAGGATGCTGGGGCCATGTGGCTGCCAGCCACCTCTCAGGCGGCGTTTGCCGGGCATCCCGGCTCCCTCCGATTGCTGAGGGTTTGCCTTGGCCGTGAGCTGGCCCTACCAATGGCTGTGGGGGGCAGCTGTGCCCCCCACCCTGCTGCCTGCAGGGGAGCATCCCGGCCCCAAGGGCTGCCAGGGGCGTTTCTGCTATGTCCGAGGGCAAATGCCAGGGCTTGGGGAGAGCTGTTCCCTCGAGCACAGCTGCCAGGGACCCTTGGGGCAGGGCTGGCCCCCAGCCGAGACCTTCACCTTTCTCTAGGCTACAGCTTCAAGCCCTGGGGTTTTTTTCTTTACACAAGTGAATGAATCTCCAGTTAATTCACTTTAATTAGCACCTTCATGAACGCTACTACAAGCACTTTTGTTCCAGCGTGCAAGTACCATGTCTGCACAGCCAAAAAACAAACCTCAGGGACATATCACCAAAAATTTGACTAATGGCCCTCTTGCAAACCCACTGAAATCCCCCGACTGAGACTGTGGTCCTGCAGCAGGATTAAATGCGTGAAGTGTGGCAGAGGGAGCAAGATGGGAGCACATGTGTGCTAGGAGGGAAGAGAACACATCCAGGGGATTCATTTTCTTGGAAGAGCTGCATTTTCTAGTGTCCTTCTAGACCTTTAAATTAGGCAGATGCTGCATGGGGCCACCTCAGGGACCCCAGAGACAGCTTGGGGGGCCGGGAACATTCCTGCCCTGCATGGCCCACCCAGCCACACTGGGCAGGGATGACCTGCTCTGGGTTATTAGAGTATAACAATATCAGAAGCTCCTGCAACCAGCCAGGCAATGACAAAAGGACCCAAAAGCTCAGACAGGGCAGGAGGGTCAGAGACCTCTCGTCACCTCCCACCTCACTGCTACTACTGGGAGGGAAAACCAGGAGATCACCGGGCACCTGGGAAGCGGCACAGGGGATCCCCTCCTGCCCGGCACAGCAGCCTCTCTGTTGGGAAAACAAGTGAGTAACAGAACCTTTTCCATCCCTTCTCTGCTCTGTTCGGCAGCAGCGTGCGTGGGAGGGACGGCAAGAGGCAAGCGCTCGTTCCTCGGCGCGGAGTCAGCGCGGGGGCACAGGCGCGAGGATGTGGCCCGACAGCCAAGGCAGGGCTGAGTCACCCGCAGCGCCAGGCGACACGCAGCCCGTCCGGACAGACAGACTGTCCGGAGGGACAGATGCTGGGGTGGGGGAGGTCCCTCCTTTTGGGTGTTAGCTCTTGCTCACACCAGCAGCACTGGGAGAGTTCTTCTCCCCGAAACACAGGCTGTCTCCCCTGCAGCAACACACCCAGCAGCACCTCCCGGAGCTATTTTCAGCCCTGCTGCTGCAAGGAGTAGCGTGTCCTGGTGGAAAATGTACGGCAGGGCCGCGTTGCCAGGCAGCGGGATGACTAACGTCACACGAAGCCAGCGAGCACTTGTGAACGCAGAGATCCTTGGTCAGAGCAGCCGACGGAGCGGTTGTTCCAGGGAAGAGGGGGGACCCACCAGCGCAGACTTCACCTGCGCAAAGCAAATCACGGTGCAAACCGACAGCACCCAAACCCCTGCCGTGAGCACCCGCAGCTTCTAATGACCCGCGCAAAGCGCTAATTCACAGCGTGCAACTTCCACAGAGCCCCTCACACTGCACCATGCTGCTCAGCAAATCCCTCGCTGCGTGTTTTCTCTCTTTCGCAGGCAGCATGTGCCTCACAACCGAGTGAAACTCTGTCCGTGGACGCAATTTCGTCCACGGGGACTTTGACCTGGATCTGCCTTACACCAACAACCAAGCAAGACCCCTTCACTCTGATGCAAAGACATGGTTTCCAAACTCTGTTTTGTTCTCAGAGATGTTATGAAGCATCCTTGCAAAATAAAGCAACATAAAACGCACCCTGGGCAGACACAGCTCCCTCCCCTGGGGACCACAGCTGGCGAGCAGCCACGCAGGGCAGCCGGCGGTGGAAGGGGAGAGCCTGGGCTGCGGGGACAGCAGAACCGGGTCTCTCTTTGCACCTCTGCTCAGTTTGACAGTTCAGCTCTGACTAATCCATTTCTAATCGAGCTCTACAGGCCAGAGGTACACAAGCGTGAAATTAAAATGCAGCCCGAAAGTCACACAAAGAGGAGAATTATTCCAGGGAAATGCTTCTGTTCTCCAGGAGCTCTGGATTTTCAAAGCAAAACCAGTGTTTCCCTGGCACCACCCAACAGCCAGCAACGCTTTCCGACTCAAAAGACTAATGCATCCCAAACCCCTCACTGCAGAGGGAGCAACAGCGCCCGAGTGGGCTCTGAGCCACAGCCGAGGTGCAAGGCAGGGACCCCCGCAGCACCCACCACCCCATCGGCCCCAAGACCACAGGCAGCTGCCCTGAGCCCTCACTCGGGGCACGTCCTCACGCTGGCTCTGCTGCCTGCAGCCACGGAGGGCTGCAAGGGAGCGTTACCTGCACAGGGATTTGAGGGAGTCCTGGTCCAGGAAGCTGTGGTCCTTCTTCACAGCGCTGATGTCGAGAGGGAACAACGAGTCTGGGGAGGAAAGCCAGAGGAAAATCAGCGGTGGTTTCTGAGCCAGCCGCTCTATCAGGCGCAAGGGCCAGTGGTGAGCGTGGGAGGAGGGAGATGCTGCGAGGAGCAAGAGGAGGAGAGATGTCGAGGATGGAGAGGTGGGGAAGTGGGAGAGCAGCAGAGGGGAAAGGCGTGGGAGGCTTCTAGGCCATGAGTACAAGTCGGAAGAAGCCGGGATGGCTAGGGCATCGCATTGCCACCGGGAGCTGCCGCCCGTGACAGCCATGGCTGCGGGAGGGGAACCTACGGAGAGGGACGGTCCTGCCGAGCTGGCTGGGAGGCAGCCCTCTGCAGGCAGGACTTGACCCAGGCGCCTGGCAGCGGTTCTTCCCGAGGCACCACTTTTTGCCCACAGCTCCAGGAGGCAGCCAGCAAAGGGCAAGAGCAAGACACAGAGCGGGCTGGCATGGAGGGTCAGGGGATGCCCTGATGCCATGGCAGTGAGCACAAGCCAAGTGCAGAGGTGGGAGGGATGAGTCGAGCAGAGGAGAAGGGTGGAAACAAGCCCCACTGGGCTGGGAGTGGGAGGGCTTGCAGCAGCCCAGATGCTGGGAGGGGATCAGTGTCGTGCAGCAGATACCCCTCGCTTCACCTCCTCCTCAGACAGCTTCCCCCTTGCAGGACAAACAATCCAGTCACTGCACCGGGGACCTTGGTGTGCCCGGGATAGTTAAAGCCCATGGGAAAGGCTCCTGCTAGGCTGGGGTGTTGGGCTGGCTTTAGCACTCGGTGATGTGAGCTGATTCAGAAATAAACACCAGCCCTTCGTGGTGCTTTCACACACCCACGCAGGTACCCTGCGCAGCTCTGCTCCCAGCTGAGCACATCTGGAGCCCAGGCTGCCGTCTGCACGCACTTCAGGGGGATAGGGACCCCTCGGCACCTCGTGGTGGTTTTTGGAGAGCGGCCACCTCCCTGCCACTGCCCAAGAGACATCTTGGTGCCCCGTGAGGCAATACATTACACACGCATTGATCACTCATCAATGACTCCCTTCTCCCACGGATCTCCCAGGGCCAAGAAAGCCTCTCAGGTCCCCAAGGGAGAGCTAGGAGCTGCTAAGAGGTCGCCCACAGGCAAGAAAACTGTACCAGTATGGTGGTACAGTAGATCTAGCATCTCGTTCAATCCTCTCCATGCCTCAAAGGCCATGGGTCAGGTCTCCGCAGGCAGATACGCTCATGGTGTCAGGGCAGTAGCTGGAGGAACACTCCAAGGCGGTATACACCCAAGGTCTTTGGGCAGTGCTCTTTCCAGGTAAGTTAGGTGAGGGTGGTGAGGTGCCCAAGGGCCTCCATCCAGTTCCCTGCTCATCTCTGTGCCCTTGAAAACAGCTCTGCTGGGATCAGGTATGTAGGACCTGGACCATTAACCACAAGTGTCTAAGCCCAGCTGTTAATGAAGCTATCGAGTGCAATTACCAAGGGGACACTGAGCCCTGCCAGCTGGGGAGAAAAACAGAATGAAACGCTCAGAGGATGTGGAAAGTTTTGCTCAGAGAGGCTGGAAAAAGGGTCAGTTTATTCATAGACTCCAGCACCCAGCACCCGCTCCTCACCGCCCCGGGGCTGTAAGACTACTGGGGGCCAACACCTGGGGCTGGGTCTCCCCTGCAGGAATCCGGCCAGTCCTTGCACGTGGCCGTGCAAGGAGCCTGCCCCCTAAAATAGAAACCAGAGGCAAACAGGCAGCCTGTAAAGCCATCACCCGGGGGGCAAGAGCGTGGCTCCCGCGCACGTGTTGCGGGGGGCAGTGGAAGTGCCCAGCCGAACAATAGCCATCGCCGCAGCCTGCCGGAGACCCGGCTTCCCGCTATTGTCCCAGCCAGCCGGGGCCGGCTGCAGCCACCGCTCTTCGGCACTGGCCCCCCCGGCAGGGACCAGCGGTCCTGCCACGGGTTTGAAGTAAACACAGCTGAGCTGGAGGTGAGACCCACCACCAGAGCCACCCTGCAAACCGCCCGTGGGTGCACGGCAGAGGAGGTGGGAGCGGGTCCATTGGGGGGGTCTGCCCATCCCCAATGGCCCGGGAGCCATGCGGCACAAGGACCCGGTCTGCTCCGGGCACGGCTTGCTGCATGCTCAGAAAGCGCAGACCTTGCTGCCAAATAGCGTATTGGGGCAGGGCAGGAGCTGCAGGACGTGTCAGCAGGGAGGGAGGGAGGGAGGAATTGCTCACTCTACGCGTTACCTACTTTGGCTGCCTCTGCACTCCCACCCACTGCAAACACTCACTGAGCTCCTAAAGAGCCGATGGCTCTCCAAAGCCTGCCTGCCCTTGGCCTGAGCAGCCGCCCCGGGGACTCCTCACAGCCCTGCCTGAAGGGGAAAAGTTCAGGAATGCAGAAAAGTTAACAGCATGGCTGGGTCTCTGGCCACGGCCAAGTCTGAGGGCTTAAAGTTTTAACACATGATCATGTAATTAGTAAACAATCCTCTCCATCCTCTTCCCGGAGCTTTGTGAGCTCTCCCTGTAGCCCCCCTTGGTATTTGGTTGAGATACAGGATACAAGACCACATACAGAGCAGGGACTGGGATCAGCGGGAGGAGGCAGCTCTCACCTTCGTAAAGCTGGGCATACTGAGGGAATCCCGCCGCTCGCAGCCAGTCACAAGCTTTCTTGGCTTCGATTTCTGAAAGAAAGCAAAGAACCAGCCTGAGCATCCCACCCGGCAGCAGCGATGCTCCCCGCAGCGGCAGCCCACTCCCTGCCAGCTCCCACAGCACCCGAGCCTGTGTTTCAAGTGCACAAAGCGGAGGAAAAGACCAGCTGCAGGAAGGGAGCCAGGGAGCCCAGGGGTGTGCTGGTGGGCAGCGATGCCCATGCACAGAGGGGGCTCTTTGCCCAAGGGAGCAGAAACTGCTCGGCTTTAGGCTCTCCACTAGCACAAGGCAAAGAGGAGGAGATAACACAGGAGTGATAAGGCCACGAGGCGCAATCTTAACCTCCTGATGAACCATTTCATTTCTGAACCCACCAAACCAAATACAGTACTTTGCCAGCCAAGAGAGAAAGATCTTTATTTTTAATAATTAGTTCAGAGCTCATCAAAGCTTACACACGGTCACTTGTGCAAACATCCTCCAGAAAAGCCTGCCAAAGAAACCTTTCCTCCTCCTTCCTCCTTCCCACCACCCCGGATCACCACACCTCTTCTTTCAAGCTGGCGTTCATTCTGGCAGGCACCAAAACCCTGATGGTTTTCTACACCCCCCTGCCTGGCCGGTTCCCATCCCTCACACGTGGTTCAGCTATCGCCTGGATGAGCCCATCCAACAACCAGCACTATTTTCTGGGAAATTTCTCAAATCTACAGAACTTGAGGAAAAACAGCCCAAAGCTCACACAGCCAAAGCAAGCTGCTGCCCAGTGTCAGCAGTCCATCGGTCTGCTGAGATTTATACTGCCAAGGGTGACAAACATTTGACCTCAAGTGTAGAAAATGCAATGGCAATTTCAGGGTCTCGCCCGTCCCTCTGGAAGGCACCACCCAGCTCAGACTGGACTGACGCCGAATCCACCCAGAGCAGATTGCAGTGAAACACTCCAATTTCATCACCATCCATCAACAGCCTCAGCCGAGAACTCTGGCTGCATTTCCAATTACAAAGCTACAGCAGGGGGGGAAAAAAAAAAAAAGCTCAAAACAAGCAGTTCAGTTAGGGACGGGCCCAAGCCAAAACCCTGGACCCAAATACTTCAGAAGTTTTGGGAAGAAGTTTTGGAATTAGCATCTGCATCTGGGTCCAAACTCTGGGGCTGACCCCTCCTGCCCTCGACAGAGCTCAAACCCAGTAACCCCAGCAGAGACCTCAGCCCTGGAGCTCAACTGGGTCAGCCCGGTCCCTGCAGAGACTGCATTCCTCCCGTGCGCCCCGGCACCTCCGCAGGGGAAGGTGCCCCACGGCTGCGACTGTCCAGCAGGGAGGGGACCAAGACTCATGGTCCATGTGAGCGGTACTTGGTCGTGACAGCTCCGGAGAGCAGATCCCTCCCGCATCGGCAGGGCAGGCAGGGTCCAAGGATGGGCATCTCCCACAGCCCCCTGGCCAATGGACCTGCCAGACCCCCCTCCTGCTCTGCTCCTCCATCGCTGGCCATGGGGCCATGACAGCCAGAGGCCGCGGTTCAGGGTGCCCCCAGCCAAGAACAGAAACACCAACCTCCCAACCCGCTATCGCCCCACAACGTCCGGACCCCCCACCGCCCCCAGGGAGGGATGGCTCCAGCATCTCCCCCCAGAGAGGACACCGGAGGGAAGGGCAGCCAGGAGCAGAGCCGCGTGCCGAGCTTACCCTTGACGGCGGAGGGGCTGAACTGGTAGAAGAGCATGGCCGGGGTGCCGATCGGCACCGCTCCGCCAGCCGGGGAACGCGCAGGAGCCGGGGGACACCCAGCGTGGCCGTGGCCACCCCGCCGGGCTGGGGAGCAGCCGGGGGCCAGGGCTGCAGCCTGCAGCAGGATGCTCCCGCGCAGGACTGAGCTTGGCCGCCCATCGCCCCGGTGGAAACGAGGAGTCAGAGCACGACATTTCCTTCCTCTTCGCAGCCTCCTCCCGGCACAGGGGCTGGTGGGGAGGCAGGGGGACAGGGCAACCGTACCTCTTCTCGCCCCGTTTTGGAGCCAGGTCCCAGGCATCGCCTGCTGCGGTGAGTCCTGCAACCCTGCCCGGAGCCCCACGCAGCGGGGAGCAAGCCCACCAAGGGCAGGGGGGCTCTGCCCACCCCAGGCGTCAAAGCGCTGGCACGGAAAAGGTTTCCAAGTGTTCGTGTCCCAGACAGAGCCGGCAGCCAGCTTCCTCCCTTCCCACAGACATGCTTTCCCAGGGAAGCGCAGGAAAGGACGGGCAGGCGAACGCTCCTGCCGAACACACGAGCGGGTGGTGAACTGCCCGCGGGGGCACGGCTGCGGTGACAGCACCAGGGCCACGGCCGGACGGTGTGCATGGGGTCACCCATCGCAACACGTGCCACCAGCCCTCCCCACCACCTCCCCAGGAGCTTCACTGCCAGGGTAAGGTGACGGGGGTCCCAAAGCCCGTACCGGAGAGCCGGCAGCACAAGTGCCTGCCTGCAGCTTCTGCTGGAAATCCAGTCCAAGCCCCTGGGGATGCTGCCTGGAGACCCACCGCTGCCTCGAGCCGAGCAGAACAGCCACGAGCAGCAGCAATGGAGACAGGTTTCCAATAGGGCTGCATCTCCAGACATGCAGATTCTGTGACATCTAATAAAGGCTCGTCACACACTACACCCACCCCTCAGCAGGGCCAGGAAGAGGGTCTCGTTGCCTCCTCTGCTCAGCAAATGATTTTCACAAGCTTGTAGCAACTTAATATCTTTGCAATCTGTAGTTTAAATGTGGCGGAAATGATCCCATTCGAATTGTATTGCGGGAGGAGCAGGCAGGCAGACACCGGCAGACAGGCACATAAACACGCACAGAACCTGCGCTTCCCTAAGAAACAAGAGGATAAATCTCACAAAGCTGTCTTCCCACCACATGCCAAACCCAACCTTGGAGGAGCCCAAACACACCCGGCACATGGGCACCCGCTGCCGCAGAGCCGGAGTCACGCGTGCCAGCCACACGCCGGGGTGCTCAGCTCCCCACCGAGGAACGAGCAGCAGATGAAGATGAGACACAAAAGACGGCATCGCTTCCCCCTGGGGTCTGCGGCAGGGGAAGAGGGGCTGGCGGGTTCCTGGTATTTTCAGCTGGGTTTCCTAAGAAGACTTGCGCAAGCCTTCTCCATCTGCATGTCTGCATCACCGCAGCCGTCGGCACCACCACCAACCTGCCGGCCACCTTCACCCACATCTGACAGAGGAGCGAAGACGCGCACACACACAAAGCTGCTAACCAGGTTCACGAATGCAGACAGGGAAGGTAGATGAGCGGCCCCGTCACGTCTCCTGCTTCAGAGGAAGCTCTCCACTTGAGATGAGCCCTCAGTAAGCACATAGACAGCCCCATGCGGGGAAACCAGCACCAACACACTCGCTGGAAAATGCTCCCAGTGGTGCACAGCCCTTACGAGCCACCAGAGAATCCCCTCCAGTCAAAGCCTCTGCCCTTCTCCGGCAGCTGCTGAGGCTGGAGGGCTTTTCCCAAGGAAAAGGCATCCACAGCCACTCTCCCCATCTCTTGTACCCAACAAAGGGCACACGCTGTGGCCCAAGTGCCACCGTGGTCCATCAGAAACACCCCGAGCGGGTCCGGTGGGGGCAGCTCCACCAGCTCGGCTGCTGCAAAGTGATGCAGGGATGGAGGGCTCTGCGGGTGGGCGTCCCCCCACACAGACTGGGAACCCAGACCCCCCCAGCACACCAGGGCAAGGGGTGGAAAGCAAAAATGAAGAGAAGAGGCTCTCATTTTGCTAGTGAAAGTGGAAGAAAAGGATGAAAACCAACATGAAAATGGAAAAAGGAACAAAATTCCCCCAGTCATCTTCCTGCACAGTCACTGCACCATGGCACTTCCCTGGATGTAACCCACCAGCAAGCGAGCACTGAGATCTGTGCCAGGTCTACGGTGGCTCTGACAGGAACGGCTCCTGGTCATGGGATATTTGGAGCCTGACATCTCTCCCTCGAGTGCTTTTGGGGCTACAGCTACCCCACCCCTGACCTGGAAGAGGCACGGATGGGGAAAAGCCCGGGAGATGCAATAAAAGCTCTAAAACAAGCGAGCTGGAACACCGGAGGCAAACGTAATTACAGGCAGGAAAGCCACTTCCCAGAACCCCGGCTCTGCACTTTCGCTTTAAAAATCAAAAATAAAAAACGAGAAGTCACACCCCAGGATCCCAGCTTCTCACAGCAAGTTTCCAAATTCCTCATAAAAAGTCCCACACAGCCAATTAGTGTGTGAAGAGAAAACCACATCATAAAATTGCCCATACGTTACCTAATGGAAAGCCATGAAACCAGCTGCCCGGCAGATGCGGGTGGGAGCCCAGAGCCTCCGGCTGTCACACTCCAGCACTAGCAGGGGCAACACTCTTTTTTCTTTCCTTTTTGGTGTGTTTTCTTTCCATCCTGCCTTAAAATAAACTGTTGCCTACAACAGTGACTATGCAGAAGTGGAGCCCAGCTTCCCTTCCCAGTCTGCAAACAGAAGTACTTGCCTACTTTTTAAAGAAATGACAGAAAATCCTGACACATCTCCCAAACCAGGGGTATGTGCCTTCACTGCTTGAAAAAGCAAGGAGCTGAAACAACAGTTTCCCATGGGAAATACGTATCCTACTGCTGCTGAAGGTGCTGGGGCCAGGGCACTGCCAGTGAAAGAAGACTTAACTCTGCCTGCAATGCCCAGTGCTGTGCTCACAGAAATCAGTGTCACCTCTCTGAACAGGGCATCACTCAAACACATCCGAGGGCCAAATCCAGACCCCTCCATGCTGACTGAAGGCACTTCTCCCCTTTCAGCGTGCTTAGACGAGGTGCCCGAAGTAAGCCCCCACGCTGCCTCCCACACTCTGCCGGGGCTGCACTCACAGCTCATGGCAGGGCTCATTGCCCACGCCGACCTGGGCTTTCAGAGCAGGAGAGGCATGCTGAGTTTTACGCAGCCATGGGCATCCCCTGTCCATGCGTGGTTTGGCACTCAGCACCGATAAATACCAGTTATCTGCTTCCAGCCCGGCCAGTTCCCAGCACCATCCAGCAAACCGCAGAGATTTCAAAGCCGCCAGCATGGACAGGGCACACAGATAGGAATGAGAAACACGGCTGGACGCTCTCCCAGATGCAGCGGGTTTCCATAATTAACCTTCATGCAGTAAATAGGTCTCACAAGTTTTGGGAACTGCTCCTCGCTACGTCACCAATGAGGAATTGTTCAAATGCCTCCAACACCTCCAGCCCCAAAATGCCCTGTCTGCTCCCAAGGGCATCGCTCCCCGGGGGATGGCACTGTGCAGGGGGGTGATGGCATGGCAGGGGCACCGGTGGGTACCAGAGCCCACCACCATCCTGTTCATGTCCCAGACAGCCGCTGCATGGTCTAACATGAACATGGGGAAAATCAGAGGGTAAAAACTATCCTAGAGGTAGTACAGAAGTTGCCGTCCGGTGTCTGTGTGGGTGTCGGTACCGGAGCACCAGCTGGTACAACCTGGGCAAGAAGCTCTCTGGCCACCTCCCTGCCCCATGGCAAGGAGATGGCAGCCGCTGGGTTTCTGGATCCCCCGTGTACCACCCTCAAACGTCACCCCAAGCTCCTCTGCTCCCAGCTGCCCTCCAGCCGCCGGCTGGGTGGCGTCCCTTCCTTCCCCATCGCCCCTGGGCAGTACCCGGCTTCGGCAGATGCTCACAGCCACCCTGCCCAGCGCCCTGTGCCCTGGCTGGCAGCAAGGCTGGAAACCGCAGCTGGGCAGCAGCTCCTCAGTTAGGGCAGCGGAGAGGAAGGAAGGGCCCTGGGACGCCGGACAAACCACTACTCTATTGTCAAAGCAAAGTTTCCAGGTAACAAAACAGGCTCCACTCCGCGGATGCCCCCCAGCCCTGGGCAGAGGTGGCTCCGTGCGGGGTTTGCCCGGAGCCTGCCCCAGGCAGCACTGCAGCAGCCACCCCCGGAGCGCTCCCCCCACCTTATCTCTGCCCCGCTCACATCTCGGCTCAGCTCCAGGGTTGCATGTAACCACGGTTATCAACTGGATGTGACAGCTTTGGTTTCCTCTCCTGCAAACGAGCCTAACCGTAGTCTCATGTCTGTTTTATTCTGTTCTAAAGAAAGTTAAAACATAGCCCTTTGAACCCAAAGCAAACCTTGTGCTCTGCAGTGCAGAAATGCGACTGTAAGACCACAGCCATGAGGAAGTCCAGGGCAATGCTAGAGCTTGGCTCTGCACCATGCCCAGCCAAAAAACCAGCTTCTCCCCTTGCAGGCTGGCACCCGAGACAAGAGCTGCATCCAAGCTGCACAGGGAACACCACCACTTCCACAAACATTACGTTGAGCAATTTAAATTTAAAGGTTTGCAGCCTTTGCTGTGTGTAAAAAGATTGCAAGATAGCACTGACGTAGCCACATCAGCCCCAAACGAATAAGGCTTCATCATACCTTTGCAAAATGCAAACACTTTTGTTACCTTTTTACTTTAGAAAGGGGAGAAAACTTCTCCGCTCCTTTCAGTATTCACTCCTCTGGGACAACAAAGCCTAACAGCCACCTCCAGAGAAGCCAATGTTCATCTTCTGCAGCAGCGAAGGGTCTCTTCCTCTCTTGGGGTGCTGTTTTAGACCCAACAAGGCAGGGACAAACGACCAACATCCATGCTCAGGAGGCATGGGGTACACCAGCTGCTGGAGGGAAGAAACCAGCTGGGCTGGACACGCCGTCCGCTGGACGTGGCTGCAGGACGCAGTGGGGTGGCAGAGACGGACCGAGCCAGGGCTCCCCCAGCTTTCCTTTGCAAGGCAGCACTGCTCCCTGCCCCTCGCTCGTGGGCAGGAGGAAGGAGGACGCGGCCAGTCCCCTGGAGCTGGTGGCTGCTCCTCTCCGTGGTTTTAGGTGACACGCAGCATGGCAGACTGGACAAAGACAGATCTGTGTGCAAGCCAGGTGAGGCATTCACTACAGGGGTGGCCCACAGGACATCCTAGATGCCTGCTCCCCACAGGCATTTCTGCTCCTCAGAGTCTTGCAGCACCTTTGGCCACCTCAGGACACCTCCTCCTGGCCCTCGGCTTCAGACTGTTCCTGGGAGCACAAGTGCTGCGGTAGCTCAGGGGTTAAACGACCTGCATTTGAGTGCTGCAGCTGCAGAGCAGATGTCTGGTGGGAACAAGGGGATGGAAAGGGCACCGATAGGAACAGAAACAAAGGGCCAGGAAGGTGAAGACCCTGATCCGTCCTCCTTGCCTCCTCCACCTGCATTTTTGCAGCTGCTCTGACCCCACAGGAACAACAGACAGGGCAGGAACCCGTCCCCTCCTGCACCCCGGGGAGCGCAGCAGCAAGCCCCCCCTTGCGCAGGAGGAGGGAGCCCAGCAGGAACCTCGGTTTCCACGTCTGAAGGCGGCAATGGCAAAGCAAGCTCAGGGGAGAGAGAGCCTCCGGCTCCAGCCCGCCCTGTGCACCACCCCAAGAAGGTCCATCAGCGCCAGCACGGCCGACGGCTCACCTCTGCCCGGATCTAGACTTGGCTTGAAAGCTTTCCGTCTTCTCTTGGGCACCCACTACGTTACTCCCTTCCTGGGTTTCAGGCTGTTAGTCACTCTGCTGAGCTGCCTGTATCTATACAAGTGCACATCCGTGTGCAGGGGACAGGGAGAAGCTTCCCAGCGAAAATAAGAATTAGAAAGAAGGTGCTTGCATGGCTGAAGCACCCAGAGGGAACGAGTGATGCTGGTAAGAGTGACCGCACTGCAGCAGCAGGGTCTGTCTGCAGGTCACTACCCTTTACCAAGCAAAGAGCACCAAGACACCCCAGTACAACCCCAAATAGCTGAAAGGAAAAGAGGGCACCCAACTGTGGAATGAAAAGGTAGAGCTTTGCAGGTCCACCTGTGTTCCCCCTTCCACACATTCATGCTCCAACAGCCCTGTGCCTGCAGCCAGCAAGCAACCACTCACAGGGAAAGGGCAGCTTGCCCCATCCAAACGCAATTACTATGTACACAAAGAGCACTGGATATATGTTGGCATACGTATACGCATTTCTACTGTTCAGGTGGCTTGTGGTGGCTGAGTGCTCTCATTTCTGCTATTGGAAACCCAGAAGAGAAGCAAGATGAAAACAGCTGCTCAGATGCTGAAGAAAATTAATATGTCTTCCCATCCTGTATCCCACCCTTTCTAAAACTGCACTGTTGTTTTCCTGTTGATCATCCCGTGGATCTCACATGCACTTTGTTTGGACTAACTGACGCTGTCCCTCCAAGGGCAGCCAGCGGTGCCAGAGCTCCCCACCTGACCGCTTTGGTAGTGCCGGGGCACAGCATCCATCAGCCGCCGTAGGTACTGGCCAAAACTGCACCTCCCTGATAAGGAGGAATCGCATCATGCATTTCTTTAGGTGGACAACAACAAGAGTCCATTTTTCAGCTGCTTGGAAGAGCGTTAGACCCAGCACTGACAAAATGACGCACCCATAGCCTACCCTCGCCTCCAGCACGCTCTGAGGTCGAAGTCCAGAGAGCTGCATCCCGCTGCTGCTTTCTCCACAGCACTTATACCGCATGCAGTGCGAGACCCAACACAAGCCATCACCGAAGGCCAAGGAAGGTCAAGGCAAAGGAAAACAACAGTAGTTTTGCTAAAAAGCCAGAATCGGCAGCAGCTCCCACCTTTGCAGAGTGCTCTCAGCTCCCTAACGCAGCATCTGCAGCTGATGCACATTCACATCTCCAGTCAATGCCACCTGCTGCAGTTTCTCTCCTGCACTACTTGCTTAGGAGAGATCCTCAGCTCCTACTTTTAAACCCAGGCATTAAAAAATAATTACTTGCTTAACACGTGAGGGAATTCCCTCCTACTTCTATGCATTTATTTAGAATAAACACTAGTGTGTGTTACCAGAGGAATCCCATGGAGCAGCATTCCCTCGTGGTCTTTCCGCAGCTTTGTCGTACAGAATTACAAACCCATCCAGTTCCCAGCTGAGGAATGCACAGGCTCCTATGGCCTTTGGTGGGAGTTCTGCAAGCCCCTGGGGATGGTGAGGCCAGAGCCAGAGGTGTCACACCGGTCCAGTGGCCACCCAAGCAATGGCCAGGCATTGCCACAGCCCCAGTACAGAAACGCATCCTCGCAGGAAGAAATGGGCACTAATTTCTCAGCAGAGGCACAAAGGGTTGCTTTAGGGTTTTCTTCCCTTTTTAAAGGCTGCAATACAAAAATTAGCCAGAATCAAGTATCTCTCCAGCTCTGTGCAATAATCTGCCTCCTTTTTCTGCCTCACCAATCCCCTACTGCAGACTCCAAAGCCTGAGTCCGAAGCCATCCCCGCTCCTGCCGCAGTGTGCCCTTGACCAGCAGCCCGCTGGCTTTTGCTGTGGCCAGACTCCATCTACCAAGCGGTCCCCACATCTGCTGCTGTGGCTGGTCCACGGGGATCTGCACAAGCAAAGGCACTCAGCACTTCTGCACAGATGCCTGCACACGCTAATCGCTAAACTTCTGAAAATCCCGTCCCACATCAGAAAGATCTCTGCAAAATTCAGGTTTTTAACACCACAAAGTCCTGCACGTGCAGATGACCACAATACCATCCCTCAGCCTGCAAACAGCACGCTTGAGGTTCAGTTACAGAATGGCCCTGCCGGTCTGCACTGCAGTCTCCTCCCCGACAGGGACATCTCCCTGCAGCCCTTCCAAAGAAAACTACAAATCGAGGTGTAAAATAAAAAAAATAAAAAAATAAAAAAAAAACAAAAAAAAACCCCAAAACCTAAGTTTTGAAAAGCAGCCAAGTAACATCTCTCAGGTGAACGCAGGTCTGTGTACACTGGGGCAGGACTTTCACCCTGCCCACGGGATCTCTCCATCTGGAGCATTAAAGGCTCAGTAAGAAGCCACAGCCCCTTTTACTGCGCCCAGCACCCACCAGCATCGCCCGGGCATCACTCACGGCTCAGCTGCCAGCGGCTCCTGGGGGGGCACTTCCCTCCCCACCCTGCAGCTCACCCTTCGCAGCCCTGGAGCCCTCTCCCCTCTCCCCGTCCCCTCCTTTCCTCTCGCTTAAAACTGCTTTTAAGTAAATCAGCGTCAGCAGACGATGCCACATCCCGCGGCATGGCTGGCACTGCCACCACCGCAGTCCCGGCCAACGCCGGCTGCCGCCCCGGCCACCTTCGCTGCCTGGCAGGAGGTGGGGGTCAGGCTCCCGGAAAGGGATTTTGGCTTGGGCTCAGGAAACAACTGAAGGTTAGGAGGAGCCGGCATGCCGCGTGGCCACCGCGCTTTCACCAGCTTGGTTGACTCCGTGAGAACTAAGCCCAAATATTAAAAAGGCTGCAGATCTATTGCACCTACTGCATCTTAGGCAGGGAGCGGAGGGGTTGAAAGAAAAGCCACACACAGTGTGGCTGAAACCAGCCTGCGCTTTGTCGCATCCATTTCCCCTCTCCTTCCTATCACGCACAGCCGCACCCTCAATACTGGTGCCTTATTTCATCGGGGGTTCAGGGCTCACAACACGCCTAACTGCAGCCCCTCTCCAGGCAGGCACAATTCTGTAAGGGCAGAAGGTACAGATCATTTCAAGGAAAAAAAAAAAAAAATGTAAAGGAAAACCTGGTCTGTTTTTCAAGAAAAAAAAAAAAAAAGCTTAACAATAAACCAAATTACACCTCCTAACCCTGCCCTCACCCTGCTGCATAAAAGCCAAAGCAAACTGACTTGCTGCAAAGGAAACACTGTTTTCAAGACATCTCTCAGAAGAAAAAAGGTCATTTTACAGACTTTCCCGTCCCCCCCCCAAAACCATGTTTGCTGGCTGAAACCTCCTAATACAAATACAAAGCTGGGACACGAGCAGACTCACCATGGCAGAAGCTGTTAATCCTGTCTTTGTTCATTGGAAACCGTGGATTAAATGCAGAAAAAAATATCAGCATGACCACTGGCCTCCTTGATCCCCCACCTCAGCCACCCCAGGACCATCCACTGGAGGCGAAAGCACTCCTGGCCAAAGACCTTCCCGCAGGCAGTCAACTGGAGATCTCCGATTTTTCCATGCAGGCTGACGGTACCAAGCTAATAAAATCAGCCCTCATTGACCCTGTCTGCCCAGGCAGCTGTCTAATTTCTCGTTAGAAGCGAACAGGACATCCCCGGCCGTGCAAAGGGCTGAACTGTTCAAACAGCGGGGGTGGGAGCAGGCGGGGAGCGCGCGAGAAAGCCCGAGCGAGAGCGCACATGCACGCAGGCACGCTGCTTAACTGTTTCCAGCTCTCCGTAAGCCCTGCCTGAGCAGCGGGACGGGCTCGCTGCCCCCAGAGCAGCCGTTCCCGCGGCCGGGGGCATTCCACGAGATGCCCCGGAGCAGGGACACCGAGGTGGCCTGTCCTGGCCACGGCCGGGCACGGAATGCCCGTTCCAGCCAGGTGGGCTGCAGCTTTCCATTGCAACTGGAAAAATTAGGTACCGAGATAATGCTCAAGCGTGACGCTTCCCGCAGGGCTGCATTTTGCTGACACCGGGCTCTGGGAGCGGGACCGGCCGACACTGCTCTGCCATAAGCCGGGAGGGAGGAGAGCGATGGAGACCACCAAAACCCCGTTTCCCACCCCATCAGACATCAACTCATCAAACCACTGACCGTAAACCTCTGCTGAGGACTTCTCTCGGTCGGCTGTTTGCAAAGCGCGGGAGCTGCCAGCCGCTCGCAGCCAGGCAGGGCAGTGCGTGTGAACGCAGCCCTTCCCGTGTGCCGGAGCCGGGAGGGCTGGGAAAGCTGAAAGCAAAGACTGATCCATCACAAATTTCCCAGTCTCTCAAGATACCGAAGAGGACTAAAAGCTTTGGAAGAAGATGGTTCAGAGACAAGAACAGGAGCACCTGCTATCCAAGATATCTAGACTTAATTGCCTAATTTTCTACAGATTCACGGTCTGCGCTCAAGCCATCAGTGCTTCGCCTTGCCCTGGGAGTGCTTCTTCCCTCCGTGCAGGCAGGAAGGACTCGCCTAACTTTTTTAGGCAGACCAAAGCTGAGGGAAACAGCGCAGTCCAAGTGAGAAGCTCTGGTTGACATGGGATTAGTCTCCGTAATGAAAAGCACATTCTCTGCAACTGAACTTCCCCAAGTCGGTGCTTTTGGCATAAATAGTTTACAGAACGAGCTGTGAGATCCCCTCGGTTGAGCAGGACCTGGCAGGGGAGATCCTAGGTCCAAAGCGCAGAAGGGGACAGTTGAGAGGAGCAGGCTGGTAAATACATCTGTGACAAACCTTGGAAAGGAGCGGGATGAAAACACCCGCACACGTGACAGTGAGGGCGTCCAGCTGACAACAGCGATCGCCTTGCAGATGGGGAGGCGTCTCAGTGGCCATCCAAGTCACCAGCGGCCATGTGTAAAATTTCCACCAACACGGGAGGAGTCAAAAGCCGCTTCCAAATGTGATCTCACATCCCAGCGATGCAGGGAAGTACCGGGCCTCAGAGACAGCAGGGCTGCTGCCCTTCAGCTGCTTTAACGGAGGGTGCCTTGGCTGCTGCCCGGTCCAGCTCACAACACGCACTCTGCTAAAGCTGCTCAGGGATCCCATAAAGCTATTTTGACATAGCAGGTTAATGAAATCCCTGAACCAAGAGGTTTTGATCCTCTTGGGACTGAAAGCAAGCACTCCCCTTGCAAAGAGAGTACTGCTAATAGCCAGCAGCGGACTTAGCCAACCGATTACCAGTAATAACCATATTTTACAGTGAAAAAGAGCTTTCTGCGCACACATGACAGCAGACACCAAACCCAGCTGATGCTGCAGGTGCACGCTGGAGATGCGGGATGGTGGTGGCCAAGGTCGGCTCTCCGCGGGAGACACGTGCCACCCACACTCACACCAGCACTGGGACCGGGTCCCAGCCGGGGCGAGGTGTGCAGGGAGGCACAGGCGGGTGCCGCACACGCGTCCTACCCGCTGCAACGGCCTCCCCCTCGACAAGGGGATTTGGGTCCAATTCTCCTCAGGAAAAGCCTCTTCCACCACTGTCCCTGGCCGGTCCTTCCCGTCATTAATGCTACCGTGGCGCCACAGAAGGAAACCAGACCGTAATTTCCAGCTGCAGCGAAAGAGCAGCAGCTGCCTCCCGGGTCTCTAGTCAGCCAACATCTGTAGGTGGGAGAGAAGGGAGGAGAGAGCCTTTGCTGGCTCCAAAGCGATGGGAGAGGCAGCCAGGCGTCCCCTCGTCCGGAGCGAACTGAAACACTGCCCAGGAGAGGAGGCTAAGAGGGTCCCTGCACCTACAGCTCCTTCTGGAGCACAGAGAAGGTCCCAGTGCCACTGTCCCCTTCGCCCGTGGGAGAAAGGGGGAGCTGGCACAGCCTATCCAAGGGGCTCCCTGTGTGTCCGGGGGAGTGCTGCCCGGAGAAGCGAGGGAAGGGGGCCACAGCCCCAGGAGAGAACACCTGGCATGGGGACCTGCGGGTTGGCTTGTTAGCTCATGCTTCTCCTTCTCCAGCTGGTCTTCTCCTGGTCTCTCTGAAGTCTGGCTGTACGGTGACCGAAGGACAGCTGACATGTTTACCAGACATATCCTGATGCAGCAGGTAACAGGCTGGATTAATTCAAGTCTACTAGGTCACACCGTAGGCTTCAACACCAGGTTATTTCTTTCTCACCTTGTTTCTGATTCCCAGTGGGAAACACAATGGCTCTCTCATCCCCTATCAAGGGATACAGCATTGCAAAACATCCCACTCACCCCTCAGCTTGCTTCCTTACCCCTTGGTAGGCAAGACAGAAGAGGCCAGCGCTACAGGCAGGACACCGACCCAAGGACCACTCTGGTGGCTTCTGCCTTCTCCAAAGTTCTCCTCCAGACCACGCTGTCCAGGCGGGCTTCAGCAGCGATGAAAGCACAGCTAATGACCCCATAATCATCACAAAGACATGGAGGTCAGAGTGAAACCTTAGGACAAGGGTGGAACCAGACAGCACGGACCTGAGGTTTATGGAGGTCACCTGAGTCAAACAGGAGTCCACAGCCCTTCCTCTCTCCTTTTTTCCCCTTTCTCCCCACTGGAAGGAGACGGTGCTGGGGCTGGAGTCGAAGCTCAAGGCTTCCTTTTCTTTATGAAGTGAACAGGAGCTGCTGGAGAGAGTAGGCCAACGGACTTTTTGAGAAGTGGCTTTAAAGGATGTCACAGTTTCGCAAAGAGACAAAGGAACATTTCAAAAAAATACAGAAGTCTCCTTGCCAGGAATGTGGGGAATGTCAGGGAATATTACAAAACAGGATGCAAAAGCTGGCCTCAAGCAATGTTATAGACTCATATGCTGGCCTGACAGTCAAGATGCTGAATCCCAATGGAAGACAAACCACGGGAATGGCAGACTCTGCTTACCTGGCTTGGTCCCATCTCTCTGTCACCCACCAGAGAAGCCAGCACAGTCACCTCTGCCAGCCAGCCAGCCCTGAGCCCCTTTCCACGGACATGCCTACCCACAACCCAGACAAAGTCTAAAACGTGGCCCTTTAAGTATAACAAGGCATTTTCTGAGGAGCTGAAGCAAGCAAAGCCTCGTGGGACACGGCCAAAGAGCTTTTTCACATCACAGCAGAGGAATGATCTGAGGATGCACAGAGAGAACGGGACTGGTCCGTAGCCGAAGGATAGTCCTGAAACCCAGACCTTTGCTTGTAAGCAATAGGAAACACTTCTCGGAGATGGTTAAAATGACTCTCTTCTTCAGTTTTGTTAATTAACAAAGTACTTCCCAGCCTTCCAAGGGATTTACAGGGATATGAGCTCACACACCCTTGCACAGCTATTCCAGCTCAAGGGAAGTTATGACGCTGAACGCATCAGAGTCAGCGCTGTGGCTGCAGACAGCAAGGTCAGAAGCAGAGGAAGACCTCCCCAGGGTCAGGCCAAGGAGAAGCCCATGGGTTAGAAGGCAGCAGGAGCCCTAATTCAACACACCAACCATTTGCAGTAGCAGCATTAGAAACAGAGGCCAGTTACTGGCAAAGCAGCGACTTTTGGCAGGAACAGGCATGTTTTTTCCAGCTTCCCTTCCATGTGAAAGCCCCTGCGTAAGTAAAAGAAGATTTGTCACAGCAAGACCTACTTGGGGTTTTCTTGCCCAGCTAAGTGTTGTCCCAACAGCACAATGGTCTCGCTGGTGCTCGCAGCCAGACACAGTGAGGAGTCGTCTGCTGCTAACAGGAGACAAATTCCCCTCCTGATGATGGGCTTATGCGCAGGGCTGATGAACGCTCCAGCCCGCGTCCGATGCTTTCTAGGGGTTATACTAAGAAAATTTTGCCCTAAAGACAGCCATACTGGAATATCCACCTGTGATCACACACGGAGGAAACTCTGCAACAAAACGTCTGCTGCAGCAGCCACACACAGTGGGGCAGCCCCACTCTCCCCATCGTTTTGGGGCAAGAGGACCAAAGCAAAGGCTATCACGGTGCTCGCTCAGGTCTCCTTGCCTAGTGGGAAACCAGCCAGGTAAAGCCCTCCGCAGGGCTCGAAGCCTGTACGACCACGCGTTGCAGGGTGAGGGACCTCAGCAGCATTGTCCCCGCACCTCAGAGGAGCTGCCCACCCTCGGAGCCCCCCAGGGCCGCCTCAGTCCCATGCTTAGGTGCTTTGCACGGCAGTATTTTACACGTGTAAACTTCCCCAGCAGTCATCTCTGCATCCTTCGGAACAACGCTTTAAAATGCTTGTATCTTCTCAAGCAAGCATTACTTTTCAGTCTCACTAGCGTGCGGCAATTCTCCTGTTGACATTTTTGAGGAAACCTTTGCCTCAGAAAACTTCTATCTTAGAGCTGCAGGCTAACGTAATTTGTGGTAAATCAGTCAGCTCACATCCTTCTAAAACTCATCCGTGTCTGTTTTTATGAGTCACTGATTTTTGACTCTCACATGCATGTTTTCTGAAGGGACTAAAAGCCCTTAATTAACACTCAGTTTTCACAAGTGGTTAGAAAAATTGAGTGCTAAGATGCTTTGAAATGGCAGGCTGTGAAAGTCTCTATTCCTATCCCCTTGCAAAGGGCCAGCCCAGCATGCCGGCAGTCCTGGTCAACCTCAGCATCTTCAGGGGGCGAGCAGCACCAGCCCACCAGCCGCTCGCTATCTGGCCCCATCTGAGACAGCCTTTTTTTGTCTGAAAAAATGCAAGTTCCAGTGCCTGGAAGCACGGATGCACAGCTGCTCGCCTGATGCTCGTCTGAGCGAGCTACAGCCGCGTGCACACGGACGGGCACGCTCCAACATGTGCCCAGCACGCTGGCTCGCACGCGCAGACGCACACACGTGTGCATGGCGATAGTGACCCGTGACCGCTGCGCTGAAGGACTCGCTGCTCTTGCCTGCCGGCTGCTCACGGAGCGTTTCGTTCCTACCTGCCAACAACCTGCCTGCAGACCTGCGGAGGGTCACGGCGTGCCTCCTGGCTAAGATCACCGAGCTGGACCGGAGGAGCTCATCTTTGCTCTCCCCGGCTTTCCAGAGCATTCTCAGAGAGAGGCAAGGGATACGGCATCTCATCCCACTTCCACTGCAAAACGCCCCCGTGTCCATCCCCACCCCGGGCCCTGCGGGCTGGCACTGCAGAGGGATGCAGAGGACCACCCGGCACAGGCGGACGGATGGGGCTTTCTCTGCAGTCCCTGCCCGCGCTCCTGGGAAGCAGCACACGCCATTCCTCCCGCCCTGCGCCTGCCGAGGGGGAGAGGGCTCAAGCTGAGCAGAACCTCTTTCTGTCCTTTCATTTTCCTCCACGCAGCCTACAGCTTCTCCCCTCACACTTTTTTTGCCCTGAGAAAGGTCTGAGGCATACCAAGTACTGGTTCAGGCTATTCATCAAAACAGCCCTGCTGAAGGTGGGATTGCTCCAGGTCTCAGTGCAGCCACCAGCCCACCCTGCCAGAGGACGCCATCCCAAAGCAAGGGTGTAGGATTAGTGGTTGGTGTCCCGCTGACACAACCTTGACTGCTGGTTTACATCACCAGCATCATCAGACAGGTTGAGCCGCACCTGCCGTGCCCATTTTCCCTTATTTGCTCTCCTCCTTCCCAAGCCCTGCCTGCTGGTACTCCTTTCCCTCTGGACAAGGAGCCATTACTGGATAAATTACACATGCCAACTGGCTGGGCCCGAGAGATAACAAGGCATTAACCAGTAGGCGTTCGCAGCCGTCCCGTGGCAAGCAGGACATCCCCCACCAGCTGCTGGCAGCTCTGCACCGCGGCAGGTCCACAGCACCGACCCACCGCGGTGGCCGTGCAGGCAGGAGCTCTGGCAGCCCGTGGTTCCTCCTGCCCATGGCCGGCACAGCCCGGCTCACGGCCAGCCCCAGGCAAAGCTGGAGATGGGGGAAAGGGGAGCAGCGTTAGAAAATGCGGAAAGCGCTGTCAAAGCCACTAGTGCATCATTCAATACCCCGATGGGCTTCAGAGCCTGGCCATGAAGCAAGAGTGCCTCAATAATGGGCAAAACACAGGCTTACGCAACGCAGAGTTATATTTATCCGTGCTATCTCCATGCTGCCAGGAGCCGTTTACGAGCATAGCTCCTGTTGAAGGAGTGGCACCTACCACCAGAAAACAGGTAACTTCCCCAGGTGAAGCAGCTGGGCAGGCGACCGGCTCTGCCAGCAGAGCCAGAGAGAAGCCCAAGGACACCCCGAGATCTCTGTGTTGATTTGCAGTAAAGGAGATTGGGATCTCAGAGGCTTCAGGTCCCAGGAGGCAGGACCCCATCCCGACCCAGGGCCGGGGACTCAGGGAGGGCTGGCCCTGCCAAGACAGATGCTCTTAATTCACCATGTTTTCCTCCTCTCTATGGAGACAAAAGATAAAATGTCAGTGAACCTTACCAAATACTAATCATTGAGACTTCTGACCTCATTATCCTATGCCTTCTCCAACAGCTGTGACCAAAGAAATAGAGACGTGAGACAGGGGCTCCTTTCACAGGACCCTGCCTGGGGGACCTCAGTCCACCACCTCAAAATGAGAGGTGCCACCCTGAAGCACAGCTCTGACGGGGGAGATAAGAAGGGGCAGAGGCAGGGGCTGCTGTCGCAGAGTGAAGGGGTAGGTAAGGCTTTGCATAGCTGAGAAGGGGACAGGAAGGAAAAACGTCAAACCAGAGAGCTCTGCCAAGTGCTTGGCGCTGCTTCCGGCAGCACTTTTGCAAAACTTAATTAATGAGCAAACATCTGCAGCTTCACATCCCGTAAAGCACATTCACAAAAACATGCTCCATTCATGCAAGAAATGAAATAAATTAATTAAAAAAAAAATAAATCACTGCTTCTCAAGCAGGTGGGAAAGCTGTGGAGAACAAGAGCAGGAGAGGCAGGCATCGCCTGCGCGGGCTGCAGCGGCAGCAGGACGGCTGTGCCCCAGCTCCAGGGACGGCGTGACCCCCGGCACGGCTTCCTGCGCTGGAGGAAGAGGTCTGGGGCACACCCAGCTCCTCTCGAAACAGGCTCTACCGACGGAGAAAGGCAATCCACCGAAAATTCGCCTTCAGCCAAGTCCCAGCCTGCCTCCACCTCCCTGCTGCCCAGAATCCTTCAGCCACTCGCAGCCCGCTCGAGCTGCAGGCTACGTACCGCTTTCTTGCAAGTCCAAGGTCACGGCTCACAGCATCCGTGCGCCCGGGGAACGGAGCACGAGGCACAACAGCTTCGGCTTACCAGCAAGCTCTGACTTTTCTCTTTCTTGGCCGTTTCTTCACTCCCACGCTACATGTCCTGCCACCACCACAGGGATCTCTCCCAGTGTCTGGGGACTGATCAGGGAGGACAGGACGGGGATTGACGTGGGCACCTCACCCATCTCTTTGAACCTACATGCCAGAGCAGGAGCGTGCTTTCCACCAGACACAAACACATCCTCATCCAAGCCCTTCAGCTGCAAGAGGACCCCCCCCAGTAACTTCCCGGCTTCATCTCCGTGTCACTCGTGGTGGCGAGGCACCCAGAGGAGAGCAGCAGAAGAGCAGAGGACCATGCAGACCAGGATTCACTCCCACCTGTGGCCAAGAGCACACAGCCAGGGAGGAGCACCAGACCAGGACCCACAGCTCTTCTTCCCCAAAACCTCTGCTGGGGCTCTGCGGCACAGAGCTCCCAGGGCCCCGTCAGCCCACGGAGAAACCAGACAGTCTGGGGAGACACCTCAGCCGCCTGGCACACAGGCCACCGTGCCACCCCACAACCAGGGAGTCTAAAATGGGAAGGATGAAAAGGCACGCACCCCTCTCATGGCAGGTGTCCTCGCTCTGGGGACCACGTCTCACACTTTCTCTAAAAATCAGAACTAATAGTGTACTTTAGAGAATTACTATACCCCACAGTGCAGGTTTGTTTTCATGATGGGGGTCTTGGAGGACAGCAAACATGGCAGCCGTACCAGCCGGGAGGGGGGGGCAAGGCTGCCCTCCCCCCCCAGCACCCACGTCTGTGCTGCAAAGTGGAATTTCCAGCTTTTCACCACCACAACACAGATTCCACCCACCACCCGCCTTACCAGGCAGTAACGAGAAGTAAGATCAGCCTCCTGTTTCACCAATAAACACTTCTGTCATATTTGTAGCAGCTATTCAAGAAGCAGATCACTGTTTTCTTCAGTCACATTTCCTATTTAACCACCCGATGAGAAAATTAATTCACACCTTTTTGCTTTCTGGATCAAACGTTTAAAATCAGACCTAACAGTCAGCTGGCATTTTTCTGGCTACTGAAGAGAGAGGGTTTTGGTGTGAGTGCTTGCACAGCTACAAATCTGACTGAGAGCAGTCTGCAGGGTTTTTAGCCAGAGAAACTTAACATGCAAAACCCAAGGGGAAAAGAGACCAGGGCACAAACACAGCCAAAGCCAAATCCTTTTGCCTCTGACACAGGGACAATTTTGGCATTACTCATGCTGCCCCAGATGAAGCTGGATGATCGGGACACGCTGAGCAAACACGGTGCGGCACGCGCTTCTGAAGGCTTTTCTTCCTCCCGCTCCCTTAGAGTGGGTAACGCCGACTGCGGGCTCGATGGCTTTCCAGCAAACATAGCCTTAGGTCTCCGATTCCCAGTGATAACAAAACATCTTTAAACAAAAGTCCATTCCGTTCTTCCCAATGCTTTCTATGTCACGTTTGGCAGAAATATCCTGCATCAGTGCAAGGAGCGCCTGGGGCTGCCGACACGAGCCCTGGCCAGGCTGCCCACCCACCACACCGCAGCCCCAGCTGGAGCACTGCCCTGCGGCAGCACCGCCAGCAGGCACCCAAGGGTGGTCTCCAAACCCTCCCTCTCTCCAGTGCCTACGAAAGATTTAAAAATTATGTGGCTTCTTTTGTGCTGGGAATAATCCTCATCACACTGACCAGCACCACCTTATTTCATTTACCCTCTCTTCCCTGGTTCCTTGCTCTTTTGCAGTCTGGATGTCAACCATTAGACCAGCGGTTATCTTTCTACCTGGCCCAGCACAAGAGAATCCCAGGTTGCAACCAAAATTTGAAAGAGCAGTGCTGATACCAGTACCGTATTTTTTAACTGCTCTCTGTGCTGCATGTCGTCTCCATTTCAACAGTGGGCACCTAGTCACGGTGCTGAATCCCATTCAAACATAAGGAATCCCAGGAGCAAGTATCAGCAAGGTGGCTATTTGGAGCACACACTTGGTGTGTGTTCGAGCAGAAACGGCACCAACTGGGCCCTCCAGACAGAGTCTTGTTGGAAGAGCGGACACATACTGGGAAACTTGAGCATCCCTTGCTGGAGCAGCGGCCAACCGAGCCAGCAGCAGCCTCACAGCAGGCACACTGCCTTGGTCACCTGTGCAAAGAGGCAGCTTCCAGTGAGCCTCCCAAACATTTTCTGGAGGCTATCTACAGAATACCAGTGTTCCCAGTACAGCCTTTTCACACCGCCACATGGCCAGCAGCATTTCGTGGCTGGGACCACTGCTCCTCGGGTTGCCAGAGCCGAGCGACACTACCAGTGGCCCCAGCAGAGATGGGGCCAGGAGCCAACACGAAACAATGGAAACCATTTACAGAGCAGGAAGCTGCATCTGCTGGATGAAACGCTATCTTCAAACAAGACGTGTTTGGATAACTCCAGTTTCATAACTCGCCTCTTCCGATGTTAGGAAATCACAGTAATAAAAAGAAAACAAAATGGGGGAGAAGGAACTTGGCATGGGGAACAATGGGAGAATTGCTTGAACCACGATGCTGCCTCGGAGGTGAGCCCAGCCTGCTGCGTCTCACCCCGGGGCAGCGGGGCTCCGGCTGCAGGCTCCAAGGACCTTGCACGGGAATTAAGGTCTAATCAAGTATCAGTGGAAAAAGAGTTAAATCTGCACTATGGACATCAAGAGCACAGTAAATTTTGGTGATCTTGTATATTACCACATTTGCTTGATTGTTTTTGTTTTTAATGGAAATCAAAGCCACCTTGGGGGAGGGAATTAGACAGAGGTCAGAATTTGGGGTCCAGCAGCACTTATCTTTATCATCTTAAAGGTAATGGAAGGGATGGTCTTAAAGGGTGGAAGAGGATGGCAAGTCACCTTTTCTTGGCATAGACCACTTCTTGGGCAAAGACAGACACCTATTTTCTGGTGTTAGCAGTGCTGAATAATGGTGTAGACCAACCTGCCTGCTCCATAAATTCCTGCTAATTCCATGCTAACCTGAAAACCCTACAGACATTAGAGAAGGACTTAACAGTGTCTTAGTAGGTCACTTACTTAGCAAGGAGAAGCAACGAGAGGGAAGACAAACACAACAGCTCCTCAGCTCCAAGCCCAAGGCAGCTGCTCTCTGACCCAGCACAATGCGAATTCCCATCAGACCTACTGCCTGACAGCGAGGTCAGCTGAAATCCTTACTCCAAATCACACTCCCCAGCTAGGGGCAGCTTCATTTTCCAGAGTGCACAGTTCCCCTCTGACAGTTTTTGCAGACAAAGCAATAAACAGCCCTCACTCTCCATCACCCCACGAGGCAGAGGGGAGCAGCCAGCCCATCCTGGGTAGATCACCCCACGGTTCGGCCGCACCACAGTGGCCAGCACGGCACGGCACAGCACGGCACCCATGAGGACAGCCCAAAGCAGATAATCCCCCTGCACAGTAACTCCATTTTGCAGAGGAACACAGGGCAGCCGCTCAGCCACCTGCTCTGCACAGCCCCCCCATGCTGGGTGCTGGCCCCTGGCTCCGAAACGCACTGTGGGGGCAAACCAGCCACGAGAACAATGCAGGGGGGATTGCAAAGGCAAGGCTTGGTAACGGGATTTTGTTCCTATTTTTAAATGCTGAGGCTTTAATGTAAATCAGGGCTGGCTGCTCCACCGACAGCTTCACGCCGTCCTGTTTGCTCTGACTCGTCTGTGCAAACGGGTGTTTCGGGACACGGGGGACCCCGCTTCGCCAGCCGGCCGGTCCTGTGGCCACCGCTCCCGCGGCTGCCACCTCGAACAATTTAGGACAAGGAGCCAAAAGCTGAGGTCACTCAGCTCGGGCCGCCGGACCCCTCCCCAGCACCCACCTCCTCTCCCCACCCGCCCCAATCCAAATATAAACTTGCTTACAGGAAATGCCTTAAAGAAAAGGCACCTCCCTGAGTCCCGAAGAATGCCCAGAAAATAAACTGTCTCTGGACATGAAGGAAATGGCTTTTTTTTTTAAAAAAAAAAAAAAAAAAAAATCACACTGCAAAGCAGCTTTAACCCTTTCAGTCCCTGCTGCAAACTCAGCTGCACCTGCATGCCTCAGGCTCTCAGGTATTTCAAGGTGTCTGTGCTCCAGACTGGCAATGAGAGAGGAGCCGCCTGCCAGAAGTCCCTGTGTCCTTGCAGCATCTCCAGGTCTTGAGCAAAAATGGACCAAAATCCATAATCCAAATGCAAACTCTCTTTCTGATAAGGAAAGCACCAGACCCTCAAAACAGGCTCATAGCCTGGGACCGACTCTTAATTTTCCATAAACACAGGCTCCATTCCTAAAGCCGCTGGGCAGAGGAGGAGCTCACACAGTTGTTCGCATTACTGGAGGTCCTGCATCGGCCCACGCAGCTGGGGAGGTCGGGGGGGCTGCACCTGCGCCTCCCCCTCCCCACCCCAACCCCTTCTCCAAGAGCCCTCCCACGGGGTGCATTAGTCCCCAGTCACCTACAAGGCTCCCTAAGGAAGTGTGCTGTGCCGTTCTGCAGCTAGAAATGCGGTTCCCGAGCTTCCCGCAGAGGGCAGGGACGGGGTCCCCACGTGCAAACTGCCATTAGAAAGCTGCAAAGAGAAAGGCAAAGCGGCGTGGCCCCAGCCGGCCCCCGAACCCCCGGCAATACTGTCCCCCAAAGCCAAAAGCTCCCACCCTGTGCAGGCATAGCACCGCGTCTGCTCCAGCTGGGCTGGGGAGCAAAGCGACATGTGGGGGCTTAGGAAGTACAAATGCTGTTTTCATACCAACATCCCTACACAAAATACAAGAAAGAAAAAGAAGAAATCCAGGAAACCCAAGACACGGAGAGGCAGCTGTCTCAAAACAGTCAGTCAAGGAGGCTCCAAAGCAAACAGCCCGGGAGATCCCTCTGACCAACGCGCCGGTGTGGTGGCACGGGCACTGCCGTGGGCACGGGCACTGCCAGGGCTGCTGGGGAGGAACGGTAATGGGGCAGGACCAACAAGAAAAACTTGGTGGCAGGATTTGGTAGTGTCCCCCTGCATTCACAGGTCACAATCTACAGAGAAGGCAATTCTGTGATCTCTCTTCTACAAGAGAAGAAAGCTGAGGCAAAGCCTCTCCTGAAGCAGAGTCAGGAGCAAAGCCAGGAGCACAGCCCAGCTCCCCGCATTCGCAAAAGTGCTTCCCTTGTCCCCGGACCGCAACGCCTCCCTAAATGTGCCCCTTCAAAAATGAATACTCAGGGCTTTAAGTCTCAGATGCACAAAGTAGTTTGATACAATTCAGCTGCTGCTGCAAAATGCCTAAAATACTTGTTGCTTTTTGGTTTTTTTGAACAGCAGCAGCACTGGAAAAGTCGTGCTGCAGAGGTGTGTGCAGGCCCTGGGCGTGGGAAAGGAAAGCAGCGGGGTCAGCTTCCACTTGGCTGGAAAGCAAGTGTCCGCCCGGAGCACAAGTCAGGGGTTCAGCACGAGATCACGCCTGCCTCCCGAGAAGAGAGACAATTTCTGTTCAGTCTGTGATTTCTTGTCTCCTGTATTGAGGCATCCAGCAATCCCTGCAGGAGGAGAGCCTGCACGAGCTGGCAGTCATCCTGGAGAGTGGTAACAAGTGCTTTGGAGAGCTCCATAGCAGAAGGATGCTTCTGCAATGGGCAAGCAGGGTCCAAGAGAGCAGGGCTGTTCTTCTGGCTCTGTGGAGACAAGCTGTACAAGGAAATCCAGAGATCACGTAAGCATTTTGGTATCTCAAGCCTCTGGAGATGCCCACATGGAAGGTGTTATGGAAGAGCAAATCATGCAGCAGACCCAGCAGATGTCCCGTCCGGCTGACGCTAGCAGTTTTAGGACGGACCTCTCCAGCAGCTGAAGTCTGCAGCAACGTGAAGTGCACGGAGGCATGTACTGGGAGCGCAGCCGGACAAACCGCGGGAGCCCCGAGCACTCCCACTGCTGTACTGCGCCTGGTATACATTTTACTGGGACAATAAAAGCACCTCTAAACTTAAACGGTCTTCAGAGCAAAACTGCTGCATGCGCTTGTCTCTGTTGCCAGCAGCAAGACAGCAGCTGGAGTTTCACCTCCCTCAGCCTTTGGGGACGGGGAGCCATGGTGTCGGCCGAGAGCCCCGACTGCTGCCCGAGCAGGCGGCCGAGGGGATGCGGGATGCCGGCACTGCTGCCCCATCGCTACCTGCTTGGCCCCACGTCCCCGGCATCCCAGCACCCGCGCTGCCAGGCTGGCAGGGCACGTCCTGCACCTCGGCAGAGCAGCTCCAGCACCTCAACAGCAGGCACCCTCGCCAGCCGTGGACTTCGTGCTGCGCTCACATGCCTCTGCTACAGGACAGTAATTCCCACTGGACTGGGGAGGAAACGATGCAACGTCCTACAGTGGCACTTGTAAATCATTTATTTGGACTTCAGCTTAATTTCTGCAGCCCTCTTGTCATACTACCAGCCCTGGACGGCCTACAGGATGGCCACAACACAACACTCATCCGTTCTCCTGACAGGATGAGGCCCTGGGAAGACAAACAGCAGACGCACAGGTACCTTCCTCTGCGATTCCCAGGCAGCCACTGCCAAGCTGGCCTGGAGGCAGAGAAGATTTAGGCAGTGCAGAAACTAATGAGGCCATATAACTGTCCGGCAAGAAACTTTCCCTGCTCCAAACTAGCAATAAAAGATCAGAATCAGAAGCATTTGTAATGGAAGATAAAAAGATTTAGAGATGGGCACAAGGATGCTGAATGAAACAAAAGGGAGGGGATACACCGCTGCTAGGGACACGCTGGCTTTGCCATCGCCTGTCAGGCCAACGCTTACCCTCCCATCGGCAGGGAAGGGGTCCCTGGGCTGGAGGGGAATGGGAGGGGGCTGAGGGGACCTGGGCAGGGTGGGCAATGAGGCACCCCAGCACACTGCAGGTACTGACAACCTGTCTTCTTATATACACAATCTCAGGTGCACTTAAGTCCTTCAAGCCTTTTTTTTTTTTTTTTTTAGAAGCCCATTATTTTTAGCTGGGGGAGAACCACTGCCTCCTAAATTCTTGCTGCTTCTGAGACACTACCATAGCTCCCAGGACTTTATTCCAGGAGAAATGATACAGACAGAGTTCATGCCCAGCCCCAGCCATTAAGGACAGTGCATGCCCGTGCCCGGGAGGCTCACGCCAGTGGCTCTCACCAGGGCACAGCCTCCCCGGGAGGTTTGCTCAGGAAGGCATACAGTGGCTGCGGAGCAATTCTCTGTCTGGGAAAGCGAAGCTGAAGCACCGGCCCTGACTGCCCAGATGTCCTGCTCTTGCCCAATGACACTGATGAAACGAGGTCAAGTGCGCTCTGAGTCACCGCTGAGCATCACCATCCCACAGCCTCGTGACACCTCTGCCTGCCACTGCTCGTGGCCATTTCCAGTTTCACTGGAAACTAGAGCAGCAGAGGGAATTGACCCCCAGCCGCCCCTCACCAGCTGCCCCCTGAGCAAACCTCCGCCTGCAGCCCCAGGAACCACTCCACCTCCCTCCCCAGCCCGACCCGCCACCCCCAAGCTCAGCTTTTAGCCCAGTGCTTGCAGCAAAGCCTCCTCGTCTTCAGTCTCTCTTTTTTTCTTCCTTCTTTCTTTAAACGCTCGCTTTCTTGTCCTCTCTGCCAGCGCTTCCTTCCCCAGCCCCAGGCTGAGCTACCAGCTGCCAGCCACCCCACTCCGCAGACACGGGTCCCTGGTGGGAAGGCAAGGGGATGGGAGGGGGGCAAGCCCCCCAGCCCCTCTGCTTCGCTCCCGCACAGCCCGCAGTCGCATGGAAGAGGCTCGCAGCTCAGGGACGGATCCCTCCATGCTTGCAGATTTACTGCCTTGGCCCCACAAACGCCCAGTTTCCAGCTGGCAGCCTGCCGTGGGGCCGTCGGTTTGACCTCGTCCCCCCAAAACAGGCGGCAGCAGAGCGGCTGGAGCACCCGGCGAGGGGTGCGGCGGAAGCGTTTTGTTGCCATTCCTAGAAGGAATGGGGAGAGAGCACGACTCCTCTGTGCTGCACCACACAAAAGGGCATTCAGAAACTGAACTTGTGCCCTTGACGGCAGCGAAAATATTCTTGTAAAATTCACGGCGAGGGGAAGAGAGGGAGAATAGAAACCCCATGATCTACCTTTGCAAATAAATCGTACTTGAGCGGCGACACGCTTGCGGGTCAGAAGCACCCTCTCCCGCTGCCACCTGCATACGCTGGCACGGGCAGCGCTGGCAGCATGGAGTCCTTAAATAGCAGCGTTAATCACTTCTGCCCCAGCAAGCTTTGAACACAGGCATCAAAGCCTGCTCCCAAAGGGCACAGCGAGCCTGTGAGCGGCCCAGAAGGCGCAGGCTCTCTGCAGGCCCCGCATGCACATGTTGCAGTCAGATGCTTTTCACTCCCAGATAAAGGGCAGGAAATCCCCCGGCACACCCGGGCTCCGGAGCGCTGGGCCCCTTGGGTTCATCGGCGTGCCATCCCGGGAGGAGCCGACGAGCTCCTGCTCCCAATTAAGCAACGAGAGGCCCAAGCCTTGGCCGCGGGGTCCATGGAAATCCAGATGTTCACCCCGGGACCGCGCTGCCCTCCAGCCCGTGCCGGCAGCTGGCTGTCCCAGGAGTTATCCTGAGTGCCATGTCCGCCTGGGCACTCTCGTCACATTGGATAGACGGGGGGGGGGGGGGGGAAAAAAAAGACCACA
>NW_010972776.1:795819-800055 GCF_000737465.1 Haliaeetus leucocephalus | reverse complement strand
CGCGGGCCGCTTCGCTCTCACGATATAGGCGGGGGGGGGGGGAGAGCAAAGAAATAGCAGACCACAAGGCTCATCCCCTCCTGCAGCACCCCTGGCTGTGACACTGTGTGCCTCCGTCTCGGTCCCCCCAAGGCGGGCAGCCCGGCGGGGGCAGAGCCGGCGCTGGACGAGGCTGAGCAGAGACCCCTCGCTCTGCTGCTGCGGGGCTCGGTCCCCAGCTGCCGTACCCCCCCTCCCGCTCTCCCCACACACACAGGTCAGCGGACCCGAGGCTGACATTACATCCATCCCAGTGACCGCCCCAAGCTGCCACTGCCTTCCCTGCACCGAGCACGGCAATCGCAGTTGCAGCAGCGAGCGTTTTCCTGCCGCCTTAGCTCCCAAACCCCGCACGACTGCTAGACCCAGCTCAAAGAGACTCTGCTAGGGACCAGCCTGCTCCTCAGCGGCTGCATCTCACGGACACGAGGTGTGACGCCAAACCGCAGCCCGGCCCCACCTGGCCAGCCGGTTTTGGTAGCCCCGAGCTTCCCCTGACCAGCAGCAGCAATCCGTGACACAGACCAGGACACCTCAGTGGGACCTGCGAGACAGACACTGGGGAAGCCACAAAAGGGGACGGCTGAGCTCAGCCATGGGACAGCACAAGGAACTCAAGCTGGAAAAGTGCCTCCGTCCAGCGGGATACCAAACGGTTGAGAGCCCCCCAGGGAAGGTCCCTCAAGCTGCCGCGCTTGTTAACGCCCGTTCCCAGCACCAGCTGTTAACGTTTCCTCTGCCTCTAACTGGCACTGGGTGACAAGCGCCCTTTTCTGATAAGGGATCCTTCAACTGGCTTGACAAACCGCTGCGCGCTGGGCGAGCGTGCCCACGTGGTGCGGGAACCCTGTCGATTATTAACTGAGCGGCAGAGGGAAGAGCAGCGGGCTGGCAAGACACCCGCCCGTGGGTGTCACAGCTGAGCGACCAGCGATGGGGGCTGGATACCCCAGGACCCGGCGGGAGCTGCATCCCACGGGCTCGGGGTTGGCACCCAGGGTCACTCCTGGGGGAGCACCGGCCAGCGGAGGGACAAGCACGGAGAGAGGCAGAGCGAGGCCAACACAGCTCCACACTGCCAACAATCCCTCATGTGGAACTGTGCAAGTAACGTGCCAAATTAATCAGGACAGACAATGAAAACCCGCAAGCCGTCACTTCCTGCACCTAAAAAACGTCTTGCTGGAAATGTTGAAAAGACCCTGTCCCTTTAAATTTCTGCGCCCAGCCCTGGCAGCCTGGAAAAGTTAATATAATTATCCGGAGGTGACTTTCAGAAAGGCTCACACAAGAAGGGTTATTGTGGCTCAATCATTAACTGGGCGGGAGACCCCCGGCCTTGCTGGAATGTGGCCTCATGCTGCCGGACCTCTCCGGAGCACACGGGAGCTCGGCACAAAGGTTAACGGACTGCTCCTCCACCCAGGCCACCAGTCCCTTGGAAGGCTCCAGCCGCTTTCCGGCACGGCCTTTCTTCCAGCACTAAATCCAACCGAACACCTCCTTCCCACTTCCCGGCGGGGCAGGAAGAGCACGCGGATAAAGGAAAATTGAAAAACGAGAAGACCCGACTTCCACGCAGACGTCCCCACCGCCACACATGCCTCAGCTCCCACCTCGGCTCACCCCAGGCAGTGCCGACAGCACCCGTGGTTTTGAGGTGCTGCTACTCCAGGTGGCTCCTCTTGCCTCAGCTTTCCTCGTGCTGCGGCACGACCGGCACAGCCACGGCAGGCTTGGCAAGAGCAACGGCATCCCAGACTTCGCAGCCCGCATGCTGCCCCTGAACGCCTTTTACACCCACAAAACCAGCTCAGCTTTCATCCCTGGGCTCTGGCAATACATTTCACCAAATCTGGTGGGCAGAAGGATAGAGCAGAGTCTCTGTTATCACGCTGGCGGAGTTGGAAGGAGATACCCGTGCTACATGATGCACCGCTGGGCCAGGGAGACGAGCCCTGGAGCAGGGCAGAGGTCCCACTGTCCCACAGGACCCTCCCCAGCTCCCCACGCAGCCGGGGCCGCAGTGACCGTGCCGGGAGGTATTTCCTGCCTCCGCAGCCTCGCTGCCGGCACTGCTGCCTATATTTGGAGGATTGAACTCCCACATACATCTGAATGCAAAAGCCCTTCCAAAACCATGCAATGTGCAAATGCAAGTCTGCAAACTCCTGCAACAGGCAAACTGTCTCGGGCTCTTCAAGGAACAAACAGTTTAAGGAAGGAGACTTGGTTGTCCTCTCTACTGGGGGACAATTTACCCTGTTCCCCAGGAGAGCAAAACCGGGGCAGTGCCTGGCATCCAGCAGCTCTCCCCTCCTGCCTCCTGCCGCTGCTGCCAGGCTCCGCTGCCGCAGAGAGGGACCAGGCAACCTGCCCTCAGCACCCCCCACAGCACCTGCAAGGTTCGGCACCGGCCAACTTGTCGACTTGCTCCTTCGCTGCAAAGTCACGCAGCAACCTCTGCTACGCCCTCAGGGAAAGGGCAACCTTTCTTTCCCCTACTCGACTTCAATTGACTTTGAGAACCTTCAAATCTTTTTGAAATTAGTACAAAAACCAAGGGGAAGTACTGAAGTGCCCTTAGGCATAACCATATTTTGTTCTCTTACGAAACTGAATTGCTGGCAGCCTGTCCCATACATACGCTCAGGTTTGGACATTTGAGGCAATGCAGACAAGGAATGCTTAACAGAAGCATGGTTGGATTTATTCAGTTGGTCTTTTATTAGAAAAGTATTTCTCAGAGGAAGTGCAAGTACATGAAGAGAATGTGAGCACCTCCTCAGAAGCAGGTTTGATACCTGTTCTGCACTGGGACTGGATGTTTTGTTTTGTCCATATGGACAAGCTTTTGGCAGAAGGGTGGGACCTAATTTTTTCCCTACAAGTATGGAGAGAGGCTGACGGGTTTTGAGCTGAGCCATGCCCCCTGCCCGGCTCACAGCGAGGAGCAGACCCCACCAGCACACACATGCAGAGAACAGCGAGGGCTGCAGTGCCTGCTCCAGCAGCACTGCTACCTCTCTTAACCGCGTTTCAGTTAAAATGTAAACAGAAGAAAAGCACATTCATTGATAAGAATTCAAGTATGCACATGGAAAAGAATGCAGACTTCTGCCAATAATATCATGATATGCGCTCTGACATCCTGGGACTATACGAGGGTCTTTAAAAGAAGAGGCTCCCCTGCAGCAAGGAGCCATTCCAAAACACAAACCACAAAACCAAATGCACAAAGAGCTGGTGTTTAAGTTAGCCACGATCAAACAGCCTCTGAAAAAACAGCCTCTCACCTTGGCAGCACGGTCTGACAGATTACTGCTAGTTCACAACGTGACAAACGGCGCACGCACGGCAAACCCATCCATTTCTACCAAAGCCAAAGGTCTCCAGAAGAGACGATCGACTGGTAACACGTGCCCACGGTGCCGAAAGCCAGAACGCAGAGTCCAGCCTCCCCCCGCTGTAGCGCAAGGGCCCGATCCGAAGCCTCCTGACGTCAACGCAGTTTTTCCATGAACTCACTGACTCTCTGGATCAGATGGCAAAGCTCTGCTTTTCCAGCCACCGGTTTAATCGTCAGTAATCCCAGGTAGAAGAGGGGTGAAGAGGAGCCCTGAGAAGATCTGAGGAGCCCAAAGCCCGCAGCCAGCCCATTCGCATCTCTCCGTTCGTTTAGCGACGGGTCTGCCGGCAGCGAACAGGCAGCGGCCGCAGAAGGAGCCAGGGCAGCCTCACACGCCGAACGCGGTGACTCCCATGGAAGCAGCGGATTCTCACCCCACGCGCTGCTGTGACTCAGCCCGGGAATGACGGGGATCCACTAACAGCTCGAGTATGGCAGGAAACGTGGACCAGCTCCGAGCTTCTCCTCCTCCCCGGCTACAGCACCAGCCACCTCGTACCGGCAGCGCGTCTAGCCGGACACACGGACACCCGGGGCCGAACAACCCCCCGGACGGCACCTTCCCTCTGCTGGAAGCGGCTCCATCTGCCAGCGCGGCCCGAGCAGCATCCTCCGGAGCTGCGCGCAGCAGACTGCCGGACGCTATCTTCCCAAATTCGCCCCCTCCTCCCCCCCCAACACACACACAAACACCCCCCGCACCCAACCGCAGGTTTCTGATTTACCTCCGGGCTGTGCCGCGCCCCCGTCAAAACCGCGCTTCCTCGGGGCGGGGGGGCGGGGGGGGG
>NW_010972776.1:791978-795605 GCF_000737465.1 Haliaeetus leucocephalus | reverse complement strand
GCCGCTGCCGGCGGCCAGCTCCGGGCTGCGAGGCCGGAGGTCCCGAGGCCGTGTCCCGCACGCCAAACCGCGGAGCCGCACCGGCCGCAGCCTGAGCGAGGGGCTGCCACGACACGCGTGAAACCCGTCACGATCCCAGAGCCTGCCCGCGTCCCGCGCTGCCCCAGCACCCCGCTGCGTTCAGCCATCGCCCGCCCTCCGCTTCCAGACCGGCAGCAGCAACTGCAGGGACTGGTTTGGCCCCGGCTTCGCGTGCCGGACCGTGGGCTGGGGGCCCCACGGCTGGGACACCAAACAGCTGCAACCTCCCCGCCGGGCTGAGCGCCCACGAGGGTCCCTCGGGCTGTTCCCCCTCAAAGACGAGCCCCAGGACAGCTTCTGGACACGCCCGGCTGTCCCTAGCTCTCCCTGCCCATCAAACCGAGCAGATGGCAAAAGCCGGGGTGCAAGCCGCAGCAAGTCGCCAAGAAGCTGCTCTCGTGGGACTTGTTTCCTAAAAATGCCCCTCTCACGCTGCAAGGGATTTTCTTACTCGGTAGTTACTCCTCCGACAGCACAGGGTGAGGAAGATCCTCTCCACGGCGCACACATCTCACAACCTGTCTCCTGGATCCCTGACCCGTGTCATGTCAGATAGGACCAGCCACAGACTATTTGCAAGAAGGTGAAGGAGAAAATGGGGGATAGGGTCTGGAATAGAGGGGCTAAGAGGAAAAAACACTGTTTAAGGTGGACTTGAAGGAGGAATTTTTTTGTGAGAAATGGGAGGCAAAAGGGTTGGAGGTCAGGAAGCACCAGCCTGAGCATGGAAGGAGAAGCAGAGAGGAGGCAAAGCGTGACACAGAGGCGACGGGACACTGGGTGAGAGGCTTGATGGCGAACACACAGAGCACAGATGCAACGCAAGGAGAGCCAGGCAACAATTTGGCATGGGGAGGGCCAGAAAAGCAGGAGAGACCAGGTACATTGCAGGGATGCCACAAACCAGCTTTTCTCTTGAAATTACTGGTTGGAGGGTTGCCCAAGCACCCAAACATGTGAGGATCGAGGAAAAAAACAGAGGCTTTTTTCCATTGTTTTCATAGTCTAAGAGGCTTTTGAGGCACATCTCCTTCCTTCCTTCCCGAGCCCCAAGCTCCTGACCCTCCTCCCACCAACCTCCCGACCGCCTCTGCTTCCCCACTGCAGCCCTGTACGCCACAGCCCTCGCCTCTGGAGGGAAGGGGCTCTCAGCAACAGGCCACTCAATGAGGCCGTTGTTGACTTGAAAGTCTTTGTACAGCTTTGTGCGAGGGAGCCTCTCGCCAGCCAGGGACCGGGGCGGCAAGGGAAGAGCAAGCAGCCGGTGCCACCCCCACGGTCAGCCATGGCGAAAGGAGCGGCTCTTGGTCCGCACTGGTGGAGATCAGTGGAAGGTAACTACAACAAGGAGTGATGGAGGCTGCGAACACCCCGCTACAGAGCTGCAGTGGTCAGAAGGGGATTCGGGGTACCAGAAACCCAGCCAAGCCTTGACCCTGCAGCAGTACCCCAGCCAGCTCTCTGCCTTATGTTCACCATCTACAAAGTGCTGCTCTCCAGCTCCTGTGGAGGGTGACAGAAAGGGACGTCACCTGCAGCCAGATCTGCACGGGCTTGGACTGCTGCAGAGAGGTGCTTCTGTCCCAGGCTGGGGCAGGAGAGACGGTGAGCAAAACCTCAGGAAACACATGATGGGTGCAAAGCCTCGGGGTGCAGACCACCGAGCCAGCACCCCAGGGGATGGATGGCATGGATAGCGTATTCTGGCCACACAAGTGGGAAGGGGACAGAAAGACGTGGCACTGATCCCAGTGCACACAGCACAGCTGGATAAGGGCAGAGCTCACAACTCTTTACACTGCCACGGGCTCACCTCTCACCCGGCACTGCTGTGGGTCAGAGCCAGGCACCATCGCCCAGGCGGCCCCAGTGGCACAGTGACGGCCAGTGGAAAAAGCGCTCGGCTCCGAGGAGGATTTCAAGCATTTTCCACTCATTTCCTCATGCAAAGCGGGAAGGGGGAGGGTGTGGGGGCAGAGAGGCAGGAAATCTCCCGGAGACGCTGAGCTATAAACAGGCGGCAAAGAGGGCAGGACCAAAGCGGCCGATCCCACACAGACCCCGCGCTTGGCCCATTCACACCAGGAAAGCCAAGGCCACGCCGCCAGGGTGGATGCTGGGAGGAGCAGAAATCGCACATACCGCACACTCCCCCCGCGCCACCCCCATGAATGGGCCGCATTCACGCCCGGCGATATTAATAGTTCCCAGCGTATCGCCGAGGAATGGCGGAGCGCCTGTGGGCTCACCTTCGGGCCGCCCAGTGTGCGCGTGTGCACACGCGTGTGCTCACCCAGGCCGCCCAGCTGGTTAATGCTGCCCGTGACCAGCATGTCAGCAGAGGGGCTGCCAAGCAGAGGGATGAGGGATGGAACAGCATGGAGCACGCTGCCCTCCTGGGCAGGACCAGGAGGAACTGGGGCTGCTGGCCAGAGCATGCCCCAGGGGGCTGGAGGTGCCCTGCCCAGTCCCTGAACAACCACAACCAGCAAGGGGAGAGGGGGTCTTTGGGGTGGTCCAAGGGGTGTCGCTGAGAAGGGACAGGAAAAAAATCCAACAAAGACCCTTTTGGGCTGGCTGGATGCTGAAAAAATGACAGGAAGGGTGAACAGGCTGGGGAGCTGCCGCCTCCTCCTCCTCCGAACAGGGAGGGTGGGGCCCACCCGGCTGCTCAGGACACCCAGACCTAAACCCGGGAAAGCTCCAGTAACAGGCTCAAAGGAATAACCTCAGCCTGGCCCTTACAGGGGACTGTAAATAGGACCTCAGAAGAGCTGGGTGCACCCCAACACACTCCGAGCTCAGCAGGCAGACAGGGCTGAGTGAGAGGAGCCACCTCGGCCGCAGGCACCCAGGGAAAGCCGGGCTGAATCCTGATCCTATCTGGGAAGAGCAGCAGGCAGATGCAGCCCAGCCCAAGCCACAGACCTGAGGTCAAAGCATTTTGGTGCAAGCTGTTCATGCTGCCCATGCTGCCTTCTCGCCTGCCAGCACTCAAAACCCTCCCCTGCTCTGGGCAAGGTCCAGTGGGAAAATTGGCCAGGTCACACCGTGGCTACAGACAAAGGCTCGTTCTGAGGGACAGATTACACCAAGAGACACACGCCAAACACCTCTGCCAGCGCTGGGAGGCTTGGACAGTACCGATGCTCAGAAAGAACAATTATTTGGCATCAGGCTGGATCCACAGATCCCCAGATGAAACGCTTCTCAGCACGGCGAGGACACGGCACCTCCAGGAGTGAAGCACACACTAACACACGCAGCCAGCCGGGGTGGGGGGGCAAGGGGGTGCTTCCACCCCCTGGGGGGGCTTCCCCAGGCTCCAGCAGGAAACCCAAGCTCAGCCGCTACCAGCTTGCAAAGGCGCTCAGAGCCCCTCTCCGCTCTGCTTCAGCATCCCACCGGGTCACATCAGACCTGGCGGGGGTCCCTCACTAGTAAACACCTATTTTCAATGAAGCACTCAAAGCCCCCGCACCGCCCCGGCTGCGCATCCTCCGGCCGGGGGCCCCCCCCCCCCCCCCTGCGCCGCCCCTCCGCCAC
>NW_010972776.1:791708-791954 GCF_000737465.1 Haliaeetus leucocephalus | reverse complement strand
ACTACTACCCCCCCGCCAAACGGCAACAGCCTACAAACGGCAGAAGCGGCCAAAAAAAAAAAAAGGGGGGGGGAGGGGCCGACGAGCCCACCGGGAAAGGATCCCTGCTCCAGGGGGCCACCCACCGCGACAGGAAAACCCACGCACCCACAGCGGACACATCCTGAGCAGCCCCGAGATGGTCATTATGTGCTTCTCTTTTTCCGATGACCAAAATAAACGGGGGGGGGGGGGGGAACCCTGCTG
>NW_010972776.1:788452-791698 GCF_000737465.1 Haliaeetus leucocephalus | reverse complement strand
AAAAAGACGGGGGGGGGGGGGGTAACATTTTCTTTCAGGTGTATAAATAAAAACCGACCACAGAAACGAACAAACCAGAAGCGGGTGTCCTGGGGTAAATTTATTCACAAGCATATGCTCAGGGGACTCTTGCTCTGCCAATGCAAGCGTTACTCATGTTGCATATTTTTCCACCGCCACAGACAGACAACGGGAGAAGCCCGGGACATTTTCACATGAACTCGCTTCATCCGGGTCTATCCCCACCTCAGAGCTGGGCCCAGCCTGCGCTCGCCGCCCTCTCCCACCTTGGGGTCCCCAATTAATTTCTCTGTCTGGCAACCCAATGCAGAACATTTGTTCGCTTTTCTCAATCCCCAGCTGTAAAAGCGGCCACCCCCACCGCTGCCACCGCTCCCCTTCGGACCTCCGGATCCCCAGTAAAACCCCACAAGGAGCCCCAGGCCCAGCAGAGCACCCCCAGCTCACCCGCAAGTGGCAAACCCACCCACAGGTCCTGCTGGGGGTCTCACCACGGCAGCGCAGGCAGGTTTGTGCCCTTGCAGAGCGCTCAGATCCACACAGCAGCCGCCTGTGCAGGGTACTGGGGCATTATTCATAAATTGCTGTATACCTGATTCGGCATCGGGCATCCCACTGAAGGCCCTAATAACAGCAAGCAGGAGAGGAGCTGCCTGCTTCTCCCCTCCTGCCCACTTCAGGACCTCTCTGCAGCACAGATAACCCAGAAACCGCCTTTGCCCCGTCCACTCAGCACCCCCGCTGCATCCCTCCTGCGAGGGGGTCATGCTCAACCACGGGAAGCCAAGAAGGAGGAAAGGGAGGCACGTCCCAAGGGCCAGCCCTGGCTGCCCGCAGGACGGCTTCTGGGGCAGCAGAGATGCTCCAGCGCCAGTCTCGGCCCAGAGACTCAGCACCAGCGTGAAGCGAGCAAGCTGGCTCTGGCTGAGAGGAGGATGTCTTCAATATCCCCGTTTACGAGAGGAAAATCAGTGAAAAGAAGTTAACTGGCACACACGGAATGGCAGATGGAGCCAGTGCCACCAGCTGCATGAGTACAGCAGGCAGGATTTCACCAATACTGAATTCCCCAGCTTCCAAGGGAGGAGGGCAAGAGGGAGGAAAAGAGAAACTCGGAGACATACGCACAACAGCATCATTCATGGGAGCTGATTTTGTGCAACAAGGGCCCTGTGTCTGGCCCAGAGCTCTAGGCAATTAAAACAGCAGCCACAGATCTCAGAGAAACAGCAGGAATTTATCTGAGGAATCCAGATTATGTGGCCACTGCTGAACCAGAGCAAAAAGCCTCCATCCTCTGGAAGGTAAACATGTTGGCAAGCAATGAGAACCAGCAACCAGCTCAATTACCCCAACTGTTTCTGCTTCACCCACCCGTGCCAGAGCCTCCTCCCATTACATCCAGGGGGGTTACGGCTGTTGGTCCTCCCTCTGTGCAAACAGTACCACCAAGGGGACAGTGAACAACAACCAGGTCCCCACAGTCCACACGTGAACTCTGCCATAGCAGGCAGATAGAAGAGCAGCCTGGCAGAGGAGACAGCACTGTGTCTGCAATCAGAGGTCACAAGCGAAGCTAACTACTGCAGGTCTGCTACAGGGGGATGCAACAAAGCAGAATGGTTTGTTGTTCCAGAGATAACGGTGGTGGTTTGCAAGTCTAAGAAAGCGGTTTTCCATTCTGGTCCAGCCTCAGGAAGCATGTTGACAGGGTTGACCAAGATATGTGAAAAGAGACAAGACACTAATTAATCTCACAGAACTCTAGCTAGCACGGCTAGCTCCTAGGAACAACTACAGACCCTCTGGGAGACCCTTGGAGAGGATTTGCGGCTGTGCTCCCAGCTCTCGTGCTCTCTCCCAAAACAACCTCCTGCCTCCTCTGTCCCCTGCCCCGCTGGGCTGACAGCCCTGGCTACAATTCACCCCAACATGCCAGCACCAAGGTGGGCAATGCCACCAGCATGGGGTCCAGCAGCAGGAGCTCTTTGGAAAACTCTGTTTTCCCTTCATCTGCGACAAACTAAGCTGACCTCCCCATCCCTGAGGAATAACCTGTGTCCACCCAGCACATTTTGGGCCATTCCCGAAGGGATCATTTAACAGGAAGAAGAACGAGTCTCCAACACAAGTCTCAGGGCAGATACAAGATGTAATTCTTCACTGAGCATCGCAGCTGACTGAGAAAGAGAGCCACAGCGGTTCCTCTTTCACACAACCAAAAATAAATTGCATTCAAGATTGTTACCCTCACACCGTTATCACAGCCATCTTTAAAAGTCGCATCAAACCAGTTTTAGCACTAGAGATCCAAATGAGGAAAAATGCCTTAAGCATTTTAACAGTCTTAATAAAAAGGCTGATACAAGCATCATTAAGACATTATCAAATCCAAAATAATGCCTTTTGTTTTTCTGATTAAAAGTGTGGAGTTCTTTTCTGCTGATGGCCCTGCGGGCAGGTGATCTGCTTTACCAATCAGCTCAGGACAGACACCACTCGGCTTTGGGACCCCTGGCTCCTCACCCACCAGGAGATGGGCTCAGAGTGAAGCCCCCTGCCCTCCACCACTCCCAGAATCTCCATTCTCCTCCAGTGTTTCCAGTAGCAACAACAGAGACCGGGGGCCACAGTAGCACTGGGACATCCCCGCTCTCTCACACCCAGAACACACAGAATTACAGTCCCAGGTACGGAGCCGGCAAACAGAGCAGGGTTAGTACTTGCGATATCAAAGCGATGAGGCTCACAGCTCTACCTTACCCAAACATGCTTACGAGCCATTAGAAACACATTAAACCACAGTGCCACTGCAATCTTCCTCCGGGACACCGACAAACGCGACCTGTCCCTCCTGCCATACCAGGACCATCCGCATCAGCCCGCTTGGACACAGCGGGCAGTGGAGGCACGGGGCCAGAGCATCGCCAAATTTGCACAATTTTAGAGCAAAAAGAAAGCCCCAGGCCCCCTCTCAGCCCATGTTTTTGAGCCGCACTCTGCCTTTTGCATCCCACCTGCGCTGCCTCTCACGAAGCCCACCTTCCAGCGGCAGCCCCCTCTCCGTGCCCCCTGCCCTTCCCATCGCTATCGGCACCCACCGCTATTCCCCAGGCCCCCCTGACCAGACGGGGGGGCTGGTCCCTCCCGCCCCTTCCCAGAGGGGGGGGAAGAGGGGGCTGTTTCCCCTGAGGGGACCCCGGGGCTCCCGCTGCCCGGCCTCGC
>NW_010972776.1:751451-788442 GCF_000737465.1 Haliaeetus leucocephalus | reverse complement strand
CCGGGCCGGGCCGGGTCCGCACACCGCCGCCGGCCCGGCGGGCAGAGGGAAGGCCCGCTCGCTCCCTTTCCGCTTATTTCCTCCCACCGCATCCCCGCCCCGCCGGAGACTCGCAAGCCGTTCCTCCGGCGGAGGAAGCCGCCCGCCCCGGGGGAAAGGCTCCCGCTCCCGCCCGGCGGCCCCTCTCCATCCCCGGAGCCGCATCTGCGGAACGCGCCGCTGAGCGACCCGGCGTCGGGCTCCAAAGGCAGCAGGGCCAGGTGCCGGTCAGGGTCAGGGGGGGGATGACTCAGGTGTTCCCCATTCCACCTGCAGCCACCTAAACCCGAGTCATCAACACGGCATCAGCGCACCTGGAGCGCTCGCCCTGCCTCCGCTCCTGAGGGTGCGTTGGTATTCAAAGCGCTGCGGACGGTTTGGGCAGGATTCGGAGCCTCTTCATTAAGAAGAGAAGGAATTAGCGTGATCAGACTGGCCTGCGAACACCTCACACCTTTTTTTTTTTTTTGTCTTCCCATCTGACCTCTCAGGCTTTGAAAAGAAAACCACGCGAGTATTACAAAGCACCCACAAAGGCCGTGTTTGCTTGCACAGCCCGGTGCCTCCTCCATTTACAGCAGAAGTAGAGGCGGGTTATTTCAGACAGGAAACGTCACCTTTCTCTGCATTTTTAATACAGCTTACATGTCAAAGCTCTTACCAAAGAAAAGCATCATACAGCCAAACCTTCCGGTCAGTTTTTGATGTATTTTCTCATTATAATTTCAGGGAAGTTAACCACACTCAAAACTTCCCTCTTGATCCTTTTGGTCTCATGCAAACTACCCAGAGGATCCAGATATAAATGTACTTTCTTGCCTGCAATTTCTTTCCAGTCTGTCTCAATCGCTCCTTGCTGCCATGGGAAAAACGTGGTGACATACCGGGCACAAGGCGGCCCAAGGGGCCTTTTCCCAGCTCCTTCTCTGCACTTCCCAAGCTGACACAAGGAAAAACCCTCACTCTAACCCAGGCTCTTCCTTTCTGGCCTTCAAAGAAAATCACCCAATTCGTGATAGGAACCTGCTGTTCAGAGGGCGGAATCTGTGTTTTGTTAGCTACAGGAAACAGAAAAACTTCCAGACCCTGAAATTAAAGCCCCAGAAGGACAGAGGAGATGAGCTGGGGGATGGGGATCAGTTACTGCAGCAGTCACTGGATTTCAGAGTTACAGAAATTTTTATAGGCAGAAGGGGAACAAGGACAAGAAATGGCCTCCATTCGTGGGCTGGAGGAGCCTCTTGCCTCCGACAGCTTCCCCGCGATCATTTGTTGGAAAAACCGCAGTGCGGCCAAGTTGGTTTTGATATTCTTTTAAAGTATTTTTTCTCATTTCACGCTTTCGGCTTGTTTCTCAGGAGCCAGCCACGGCGGCACGAGCCTGCCTGGCCCTTTGGGGGGAGAGGGGGTGGGGGCTGATCCAGCAGTCTGCATTTTTGCCTAAAGAGCAAAAAGGTGACATGAGAGCAAACAAAGTGTTTCAAATTGCTGTAGGCCAAGATATTAACAGGAGTCCTTTGCACACCCGTATCGCTGCCACGGTGGTTCCTGTTAATTAACCAAGGATGTAATTACATGCATGGCTCCATGGATTTATACGGGAGCCGCCTTCCCTGCAAGCAGGTCTCTGCGGGGCCACAGAGAAGCAGCAGCACGAAGACAGCAGCTCCCAGAAAGCATCTGGGAGTCACGGAGGCACCAACGGGGCTGGGCAGTGCCTAGCACAGCGCTGAGACGTGTTTTATTGAAAGAGAGCAGAAGGCATCTACCCATAAATACCCCCAGACAGTGACCCACGGGGGACAGGCAGGGAATGTCAGAGCTTGCAACCTTGGCTCTGCCCAGAGGCTTTAGCACCAGCCTACCTTCTAAGGGAAATTAAACCAATATGGATAAATACGTATCAAAGAGCTCAGCGGTTCAAAAATAACCTCGAGGGTTCACTGAGAAGGCTGAAAAGGAAACGCTGGGGATTGTGTCTCAAGTCTCAGGAGATGCTGTCCCCAGCTCCCGAGAAAACATCTGATGGAAAGAAGCATAAACTGTTTGTTTGCTCTGAAGCTGCCCTAGCAGGGTGATTTTTAGTGTGTAAGTTCTTGTTTAGGAATTATCTTTTTACTTTGTTTAAACTTTTTTACTAGTTGGAGCTAATCACAGAGCATTTTATGCTAGCCAGGCAGGGGATCGATTCCCAGTGATAGGCAAGCGCCCAGGAGCGAGGCCACAGAGGCTGTAACAGAAGGAAAATGAGAATATTTCAGAAACAACCCTCTTCCTTCATGAAAAATAACCAAACGAGTGGCAGAGCCCGTCTGAGCGTGGGTCGGGTGCCGCTGCTCTCAGGCCAGCACCAGCGGAGCTCTGGGTCAGGGCTGCCGCCCGCCTGGGCTCCCAGGGAGGGACCTGAAGTTACTTTGGGACCGAGGTCAGCACTTCAGCGTGACTCAGCAGCTGAGCCTGAGACTGACCCCACGGGTGGGCAGGGAAGAGGAAGGAGCAATGCAGAATCCTTTTCATCACATGTCACATCGAAAACACTAATAATCACATTCAGTTCGGCTTTTCTACTTCCTACCTCTTCGAACGGGATCCAGACCCCTGACCACATTTTCCACCACGTAACAGGCAGCGATTTCTCAGGGGGTTTCAGAAGTCCCCAGAAACAGGTCCCTGCAGCCATGGGTGGCATCCCACCACATCCCATGCTTTCAGGCCACGGGTCCCCTCCCTTGCATAGACGGTGCAGCCAGAGCACGGCCCCGGTGCTGAGGGCAGCGGTGCCAGTCCCCGTGCGCCCACCACTCCTGGCACGGCCACGCACCCTCGTGGTGGCCACCCTGCAGCCTCCCCGAGTCTCTCTCCCTTTCCACCCGCTCAGGCAATGACAGAAAAACAGATCCCAATCCCAGTCTTCTCCACCAAAAAACAGGGCATCGAATGCACGGGCACATACCAGGCGGGGAATGAAGGGCTCATGCTCAGGCTACAAACCAACAGAACCAGCGCAAGAGATTTTCATGTAAAGAGAGAAGAAGAATAACTCAGCTGTGACAACATATCAACAAGAGCTAAATTTAGCGGGTTATTTTCAGAGATCCAGATGCTGGGTAAATACAACCTTATTATTTCATGCAGGGGCAAAAGTTCAGCAGAGTCCCTCGTGCTTCTTTTCTCTATTATTTCACCATGTCTAGCCGCAGAAGGCCACTTTTGAAATACTGTAATATTGTCACTGCCTGGCTGCACTGAAAGAAGCCATGAGCTCAGTCCCCGTCCCTCGGCAGTTAGAGGAGGCCACTGCTTAATGACATTTGCAGAGCATCCTACTTTTGGCGAGGCCTGATGCTGCTATCAGCAGGAATTTATTCGGAGGATGCAGTTTTCGCGTGCACGGCTGGTGTGCGAGCCTTTCCTTTCTGCTTTGTCCAGAACAATACATGGGAAGCCAATGTCAGAGAGGAAGTGGAAGGTTAGGAAATCCATGGAAACCTGGCCCTGGCTGGGACTGCTCCAGCAGGACGGCTCAGGGCTGCGCAGCGGGCGCTGTGTCCCACACAGCCTGGGGCTGCCCACAGGAGGGGACCGCAGGGCAATGCAAGGGGGGGTCCTGCCGCTGGGCAGGGCAGTGGGACGGCAGGGACACAGGGCTACCTGCAGGGTGGTGGAACAGCAGGCACTCCCCTCCAGGTAGCACACTGCACAGTTTGGCCTGTTTTGTCTCAAAAATCAAAGTTCTGGGGCTTTTTTTCTTCAGTTAAATTGTCTGAGAGACAGGCTGTGACCCTGCCTGTGGAGGTGGGTTACCAGCGATGACAGTTCACCGGCACAGGCATGGGGGACGCCCCACTGGGCTGGCAGCTGCTGCCAGGAGACCGAGTGCCCCTGCTCCTGCTGAAACATTACCTCCAAGCAAGCAGATGAAATCCAAGTTGTTTTCCACCGTTACTGCTGAGGGAGCTGAGCAGGGCATACCCAGCTATTTTAACGACAGCATGAAGCAGCAGCAACTTCATACAGCTGACGTTCAGGGAAGGGGCCGTGGCAGCACAGCCCCAGCTCCCGGCTGCTCACACGCAGGAATGGGGTCTGGGAGCTGGGAAGGGGTCCGGCTGCGCCTCGGGAAGCGGCTCAGGGAGTTTGCCCGGTGTGGTGGGAGAGCGGCACTGCTGTGGCGGGTATCAGGGGCAGGCTCCAGGAAGCAACAGAAGAGCCAGGAGAGGCACGTTCCCAACAGTTACCCAGATAAACGCAGAACCAACTCAACCCTGCCTCATGCCTTTGTCTCAAGAGCTGAGGTCCTCTTAGCACCCACTCCAAAGACATTAAAAAATCATCAGGGGAAGGAATGGTGTCTCCCGGGAGCACTGTCTGAATGTTTCCTTAAGTGAACCCCATTTGTCAGAGCACCTTCTGGGGATGGTTAGCTAAGAGGACAGCACATGACTGCATCGGTCTCTTCTCAGAGCTTTAAAAACCTCAGTGAAGCGTACAAACTGATGGCAGGCTTGCTCCAAGTCCAGCATAATTCACATGAAAGGGAGAGCTTCAACTGTGCTCCACTGGGTTTCATGTTGTGGGGCACCATGCCGCTGCAGATTGCAGGGACACTGAGTAGCCTGCCATGGCTCCAGTTGATGCATCAAATCACAGGTGACAAATTCTTTGGTGTAAAACTGCGCAGCTGCTCACGTACGTGAGGGCTCCGGCTCCTCCTGCCCTCAGACCCCTACGCAGGCATGATGCCATGGTGGCCAAGCATCCCTCCAGCAGCACGGAGCTCGTCAGGCTGGGAGGTAGACATGCGGCCAGGATGGTGTTGGCTGGGATTGTTGTGAATGTAGCTGAGCCTTTACCAAGAGACTTGGATTTTACAGGCGGTTCTAACCAAGGGGAAAAAACCTATAAAAATACTTCCACAAAAAATCCCACCACAGATGCGATCTGTAAGTCTTCCCTGCCCCATCCCTTGCACAGGGCTCTTTAACCCTTTTCAACAAGCTCTTGATATTCTCGTTGTTAATCTCTCCCATGAAAAGGCAAGAGAGACCACCCAGGATTACCTCTGGAGCTCCATTCACAAAGCACCTTTTGTTGCCCAGAGCTTTCCTGTGCTCCTGGCCAGGCTCAGAGCTGCCCTAACCCTTACATGGATGAAAAACGAGAGGCCGGGTCATTGCCCTCAAGTTAGGGGAACTGCTCGGAGATCCCCAGGCACATCCCGTAGGCTCCCTGCAAGGCGGCATTTCCCGTTTCACAGCACTGGAGGCTCCAGCCAGCAGCGTGGGCAGCACCGCTCCTCCCTGCCTTCGCTGCCAAGAGCCATCATCTGTGGGACCTGTTTTGAGTTCTGTGCCGAAAGCAGAGGTGCCGACACAGGGCAGAAGAGCGCTCCAGGGTCCCTCCGCTTCCAGAGCTGCTGAGGGCTAGTGACCGCAAGCTGACCGTAGGACTGGGCCTGGTTTACTTCTGGAGGTGTTGCTGAACAAAGAGCCTCCATTACACCAACCAGTGAAATTATAAAATGCAGGATCTCCAACCCTCTTGCCCACGAGCTGGGCCATGCTTGGCAGTGGGACTGTTTCTCCGGGGTGGAACACGAGGACAAAGCAAGATCCAGAGCATTTTTTCACAGCCCACAAAGCAGCAGCCAGGACCAGCAACGCTCTTTCAGACAAGTTTGGCTGTAGGGCCCTGCAGCGTTCTTAAAACGAGCCGCTAGCTGCGCCCCGTCCGAGAGCCCACAAACCCCGTCCGCATCCCTGGTCCTCAGTCCCGCTGGTGCACACCTCCTCCTCCCGCAGACCACCGCCAGCCTCCAGCCTCCTCAGCACCCATGAGCCCCCTGCAGCAGGGTGGCCCCGACCCCCAGCCTCTCCCCCCACCTTTGCAGAGGGACGGTTGGGGTAGAAGCAGCCCACGGACACGCACACGATAACACAGATCAGCCCGGAGCTGCACCGCAATTCTCTCCTGCCCAGCTGTCGCTGGTGACATCTCAATCATGCAAACCTGACGGGACTCCAAGCCAGGGGAGACCCTCCTTCTTACGGCACGGCAGTTCCAAGGCTCTGGAGTTCCTAACAAGCTTATCTGCAGAGCATGAAGAGGTTCACCACAAAGAAAAGAGGAACTGAAGAGGAAACAGAAAGGAGCAGAGCCGCTGCTGGGCCAGGCGAATGGCTGACCACGTCGGCACAGCTACGGCAGCGCACGCACGCCGGCGAGGGGGCTTGCGCCTCTCTGCAGGACTGCTGCACGCACACAGTGGCTGGGATTTCACACCGCTAACTGGTAATTCCTGCAATGTACGGGAAAGGATGGGGCAAAGGAGAGGCTGGGCACGTCTTGGGGGCATCCTTCCTGCACTGCTGGGGCTCAGCGGGTGCCCTGGCTGGCACTGCCACATGCCGGTTGCCTTCGCTGCCCCTTTGAAAAATAACAGTTTGGAGGGAAAATCATACTGCTGGCAGAAGAAACCAGAAGCCCAGCAAGGGGACAGTCCTCCTCGTAACCCCTGCCCGCCCCGCGGCGAGGGCATTCTTGCCCTGAAAAACATTGTCACAGCTTACCTGCATCTTTTTTATCTTCCAGCAATGTGAAACACTGTGAAAAGAAAGAAAAAAGAACAGAAATCATTTTGTTATCTTTTTGATTTTCACATTCATGACTCCTACCACTCGCATTTGGGCTCAGTCCCCACTCAAGCCTCCTCTCTGCCAGGAGAGGCACTGGGACCAGCAGTACCTGCTCCAGCTCTGAGGGCTAGCAGAGCTCTAGCAAAGGCTTGTCCCACTGGCTTCAAAACATCAGTGCCAAACATGGCCCAGAGCACTAGGTAAATGCAGCACACCCACTACCGTGGCTCCCTGCCTGCTGGAACCCATTGGAGGAGGAGGAGGAGGAGGAGCAGCAGCCTTGACCAGGGGCTCTGCATCCCTGGGGTGGGCAAGGAGCTGGGGAGAGAGGGAGGGCTGGAGAGACAGACCTTTCTGTCCGGCAGCTTGAAAAGGACGCTGCAAAATTGCCAGAGAAGGAACAGGCAGGCAGGCAAGGGCTGTCAGATCCACAGCAAGGGATCAAAACAGAGCTTAGGAGGATGCAGTCTCTTCCTCTGAGTGTGCAGGCCACAGTGCTCTGCTCTGCACCGCAGGTGACACCCGTGAGCCACCCGCACACCACGCACTGTGCATCACACCCAGGTCCGCTCCCGTGCTGGAGCTGGGTCTGGCTCTGAACGGCACTGGGGAAGCCTTGGTGGGGCAGACCCTCGCTCCAGCAGAGGAAGCCCAGGTCTGGGGTCCCTCCGAACACGTCCCTTGGTACCTGTGCAGCTGCACAGATGGCAGTGGAGATGTCCACATTTTAATCCCATTAGCAGGTCTGGGAGCAGAGAGTACAATGATGTCTGCAGGCACGGAAAGCCAACAATAAAGAAAGGGGAAAAAAAAAAGCAAAGCGGAAAGCAGGCTGGGCTCTCACTCCCCAAGGCTCTTCATGGGTGCAGCACCCGGGCTGGGGAAGTGGCCACCAACACCATGCACAGGGGCTGCACTCCTGTGGGGGACAAAGCCAAGGGAAATGGGATTTACAGATGGCAGAGCCTTGCCAGCGCACAGGAGACAACGTCAATTTGCACGGAGGTGGAGGAGCAGGAGGGTGCCGGCGCTGCTCAGGTCCCGAGGCAAGCGCAGAGCCCAGGGCCCTCCCCAGGCCCCTCTCCAGGCGCAGGCGAGCCCCCTCCAGTGCAGCCGCAGCCGTGCCAAGCGGGGCCAGAGGTGCCGGCAGGGCAGCGGGGATCACTGCAGGAATGCAGCGCGCTGCTGAGCCGGCCTTTCCCACGGGCCACCCGGGACCCCTCTTCCTGCTGGGGCAGCGGGGCTGGGGATGACCCAGGGGGAGATGGGCTTAACTATCTCCCCGCTGCCGGGCTTCTCATGGCAGCGCCTGCCCGAGAGGTGCCCATCAGTGGGGCCGGGGTTATTGCTGCAACCCCACAGCGTGCCTGTGTTTGCAGTGGGGGGGTCACCCGGCTCCTCCAGCTCATTTGGCGTTGCTGAATCGGTTCCCACTGGAGGGAAGTGCAGGGAGCCGCTGCTCCTGCTGTGTACTTGGCTCTGTCCTCCTCAGGGAGAGCCTGTACAGAAGCCTGAGCCCCGATCTGTCAGTGTGTGGGCAACTGGAGAGCATCAGAGCCGAAAATATTTGGACAGAGAGATGATCACTGCGACCCCTGTCATGTCTGTTATCACAGGCTCTGCAACCACCAGCCCTGCAGCCGACGCATGCGGTAGATGCCCACAGCGTGGGGCAAGGTCTGGTGGGTGATGAGGTAGGGCTGTTCTCCATAGCATGGGCAGGGAAAGCCGGTCCTTGTCCTCAGGCAGCTTTGGGGAGCCTCCTCTCCCCTGCCATCATGTCTTGGCCCTAACACCTTCTTTTTCCCATGAAATCTCCCACCAGCTGCAGCTCCACCTCGTTTAACCTCGAAAGCTTTAATCCCACAGACAGAGCCCTGCACATTTCTTCCCCTTCAAGAAATTCCTCCCCTGTTCATGTCAAGTAGCTGAGCAACACCAGCCTGGGTAGGAAAATGCGAAACCAGGCTGAAGCAGAAGCCGCAGCCCCACACGAGGCCATTGGCGCTCACCGAGGGAAATCAGGAGGGTGGTGTCCTCCGTCCCTTCAGCTTCCCCCAAAGCCCACCCAGCCGCTTGGCCCTGGGAGCTGCTCTTGGCTCCGGCTGGGCAGAGCTGCTCCCCAGCTGCCCCTCTCCCAAAGCCTCGCGCTCCACGGGGACTTGTCCAGCACCTGTGGGACACAGGTGGGAATCAGCCAGGTCTCATTTGCTGGTGGGGGGTGGCTGCTGTGGAATTGAAGTAGAAATATGGGAATGGCAGTCTGCTGACAGAAGAAGGAGAGAGAAATTAAGCGTCCACCAGAATACATTGTGTTGCTGCAAGCAGAGCAATGGGAAACTTAAAACCAGCAAAGGAAACCATGCAAAGAGCACAGCCACTCCTGAACTTGGGAAGAAGGCAGCTCTAACATCTACCAGGGAGACCCTTATCACCGTTCTGGGGTTTGGTGATGCCAAATTCAACAAGAGTCTCATGGGCTGAGCTAATGAGGAAGTGCAAAATACAGAAATATCATTTTGGCCCTAGCCTCTGAGCATCAGGGAAGCTCCCATCCAGGCAGAGTCCCCCATCCCTCACTGCTGGGTCCCTGCTCCAAGAGAAGCACCTCTTTGCTTACACCTACTGAAACAGATTTTCTTTTTCCCTGCGGCAGATAGCTGGAGGTGGTGAGCCAAGGGACTCTCACCCTTGCTCTCCTCGAGCCTATCCCTTCTGAGTGTAAAGGACACCTATCTCACGGCAAATAGTCAAATATCTTCTGGAGCCTCCAATTGCCCGGAGTTTCCCTTATTGCAGGCCCCTGGCCACGACACCTCAGTGTCCAGGGGTGACAGTGGGGGGGAAGAGCCCCAGAACCAAAGGACAAATTTACTCCCAGACCCGTGAATGACTTTAGCCCACGCTCAGTCCCCACGCAGCTCCAGCCATCCTGCAAAAGCATTTTCTAAGCAAGAAGGAGATAAAAATATCAGGTTAATTTGTAAAACCAGAGGGTTCAGGTGGGGAAGTATCTTCAGACAGGGAGGGGGGCTGGGAATGTGTCGGGGTGGGGAGAAGCACCCCGTGCTGCCAGAGGAGCAGCTGCAGCCGGGGGGGCCCGGGGAGAGCGAAGGCAGGAGCCAGCCCACAGCTCCCAGCATCTCACCACCTCCTCCCCACCACGCACACCAGTGGGGCCACCAGACCCTTCGTCAGGCTCGAGGTTATCAGCAGTCTGCCGGTTGCTTTCAACTTTGCTCAGGTCCACGGGCACCAGGGAACCCAGTGCGGGCCAGGCTGGAGCCCTTTGGGAGCTATAGCTCTGCAAGGGGGGATGCAGGACCCGGTCCCTGCGTCCCTGTCGCCATGAGCACGATGGCAATGACAACACACAGCTCACAGGGATGAGAAAGGTTAACAAGGACTTGCTAAGCTCTCTGGAGACAGCAGGGACAAGACAGCTACTAATATTATTAATGAATTTCACAAATGTCATTTTTAGACTCAACTATTTTAAGCTTTGCATTGAAACCCCAGGGGAACAGCGTGCATTCCACATCCATTTTACCACGGCAGATCCACTCGCTTGACACAGCCCGGTGTACAGCACTGGTTGGAGAGAGATTTTACTGCTTTTTCCAATCTGAAGCTCCTGAAATCCATACTAACAATAACTCCAAAACCTACCCAGCACACCTATCACCGCACTGCACAGGCTGTGATACAATAAATCCAACACAACAAACGGGCAGTCAGAGAGGGAGACAGAGTTGCACATTATTAAGGCGACAGATGAGGAATTAAACCCAAACGAAAAATACCAGATGCCATGAGAACCACTGCTGCAGGAAATTAAAAACTCGGGGCCTCCAGTCTCGCTGTTCCTTTGTCATCCTGCTCACAGCCACCCCGTCCCTCCAGGTTGGCAAAGCCAGACGCGGTCCCGCTGCCGCACCGGGAGCGACCCGAGCCTCCAGGCGAGCCCCAGTTTGCAGGGGTGCCCCCAGCCCAGCTGCACCAGCCGAGCCATGTGTGGCAGGACCCGGCTTGGCGTCTGCAGACCATGTCTGGGGGCTGGTAGGGTGCATGCACACACACAGAAGCCCACCGACGACCGCATTATATCCTCCGGTGCTGCGTCCGTACACGCGTGCTGCCCGCGTTCGGCTGGGCACAGCACCCTGCCTGCCGGCTCCGGGACGTGGGTACCATCGCTGAGGCGTAGCAGGCAACAACAGGGCACACTGACCAACGCATCCGCATGCGGCCCATCCAAAATTAACCTTTCACGCGCATGTGGGGTGCAGGCACGACATCCCTCCAGAGCAGGCATCAGGCTCTGTGCGCAAACCCCAGCCCCGCTAGAGACACCTCCCCCACCGTCCCTTCCGGCAGCTTCTCCCAAAATTAGGAGGGTGTCGAAAGACGGACACCATTTAAATAGACCGTTCCTTACCTTGGCTTTTTTGAAGCAAGCCCAGAAAAAATCCAGCAATGGCATGATGGGCCGGGTAGGGGGGCCGGTGCTGAGCCCCCCTAGACCACGGCGCTGCCCCCGGCCGCGGGGGGAGCCCACCACGGCACCCCCATGGCTGCTGCCTGCGGCACGCAGAGCTGGGCAGAGCCCCAGTGCAGGCAGGAGCTCGGCGCAGGCAGGGAGGGAGGAGGCAGCGCTGCCTGCGGAGGCGGGCCAGCGATTCAAACCCTGCACCGTTATTCAGTTGGTTGCGAACAGGCTTGGACGACGATTGAAATTCCCTGAAGACTGAGAGTTTTAAACAGCTCCAGGCTTTCCTTCCTGCCTCGAATGCACTCAGCAGCGCCAGTTCCCAGGCAGCGGGAAGGAGCGAAGGAAAAGAAACACCCCCAGAGGAGAAGAAATGGGAGTTTCGCTGTCAAAGGCACATGTAGGACGTTGGAAACCCAAACCCCAGACGGTTTAGGTTTTCACTCCAGCCCCTGCTCCAGCTCACCACCAGCAGCCACAGATGCGCTCCAGAGGGCTCCCGATGCTGTCCCCTCCAAGGGCAGCAGGCACCGCGTGACAAACCCACAGGTCTGACCCCAGCAGGGAGAAAAACATCGGGGGGAAAAACACCCCCCCAGTCATCAGACGTGGCCTGGCCATTCACTCCAAGTCTATTCACAGCTCCTTACCTTCCTTCTGCTAACATTTGTGCAAGCTTAGCATTTGTTCACAAGAAGGACCATAATAAAAGGCAACACCACAAACTTTTGTGCAAGCCATCCAGTGCACGGGCCCCCAGGCAAGAAAGCTTCTTGCAGGCACATAAGCAAACCTCACCAGCTGGTGATTTACGAGATTATATCAGAATAAGCAACAGCAAGCTGATCAGCAGTGACACCCGGGCCGAGCCACACTCCCGCAGGACACCTGGTGGATGCCCAGCAAGCCAGTGGCACTGCTCCTGCCCACCGCCCACCCCAGGGGACGATCCTGCCCACGCACAGCCCGGGGCCCATGCACGCTCGTGGGTAGCACATCCTGGCGTGCAGGAGCGCGGTGGCTCTGCCCCAGGACAAGAGGCCATTTGTAGCGCGATAGCCCAGCAGTTGGTGCGTGCGGCAGCTGAGCCCGCTGCCAAATGTCAGTGAAGGCGGATGAGGACGCGGTGCTGGGCCCCCCTGAAGCAGGGCCAGTGCCTCAGCAGACCACTCCTGCCTGTCCTGGGACCACCTTCACTGCTTTTCCCGGCCTGTCACCAGTGCCCTTCAGAGTGCCTGGCTTCGTGCATGCGGGGGGCACAGAAACAGCCTCAAGACACTGGCGGAGGGGAAGACCGTCAGGGAGAGGAACAGAGGAGCAAGCAAAGTGCGAGCAAGCCATGGCTGGCAGGAGCCGGCTCGGTGGCACTGCAAACACAGGACATCCCATGGTAGGTGGCAGCTCCTCCCGGTTGCAGCCACCACCACCGCTGAGCCAAAGGGGCCTGCTCAGATCCCAAATCTCCGTTACAGCGGGATTGGTGCCAGCCTTGCTGGTACTTTCTGCGGTGAAGCAGAGACGGCGGTCACAGCTCCTGGGAAGCAGGAGTGGGGGGATAAGACAAGGACAGGAGCACAGAAGACGCAGCAGAGCTGGAGAAGCTGCACCTGCCTGGCAAAGATGGCATCGGGCACCCATAGCATCCCACAGACCTGATCCACACCCAGGCTACCCCCCCAGATCCACTGAACTGCTCCGGCGGCACCGGCATGGCCCTGGCGGCAGCACACGAGCGGCGTCAGCACCGGCGCCGGCTCCAGCTGCCTCCTTCCATCTCCTCCTTGCTCATTCCTCAGTGGCATTTTGGCATCACTCCCAGGCTTGGCACCAGCCACAGTTCCTCTGCCGTGTCCCCTGCATTACTGGGCCAGCGCAGCAGGGCTGGGGGCACTGAGGCACAGCATAAGCTTTGTGTGGTGGCCTGTTTCTCCTCCTTTAAATGCCTGGGGCTGGGAAGACAGTCTCACCTCTATGGGACACTTGCCCAGGGTTACCTTTCCTAGCAAACGTTTTACCCATACGAGGGGGCACGTAGGAGTTAAAGCCAGAGGCTGCTACCCGAGAGTCAGCCACCCTCCATTACTCGCTCGCCGCTGCCTCAAGGGCCATAGTTTTTATTCTGAGGACTTACAAATAATTCCCTGCAATGGACGAAGGCAGCTGGGACAAGCACCCATTTCCAGACATCCCCATCCTGCTCACTGGGTACCGCTGCCATAGCGTGGAAGCTGCCAGGGGACCCACCACCATGGCAGAGCTGCTGAACAGCATGGCCACCATGAGATCTTGCAGAAGGCCTTCCTGGCCATCATCACTCCGGGCAGCTCGGGCTGGGGCTGAAGGCAGCTCTCACAGGAGGGACCATCCCTGCAGGGCCGGCGGCATTGGCCGGCTCCTCATCCCACCAGGGGCTTGCCTGTCCACTCTGCTTCGGGGGGAGGATAGGCGACTGCCTGCTCCAGCTAGCACAGGCGGCACATCGGGCGGCAAACAGACATCTGCAAGGTAATCATGACAGACCGATGGAGATGGCTCTGTCCTGCCAAAACCAGGAAAGTCCTTGTGGAAACAGGCGCAGCCCTGCAGCTTTAACCCTAACTATACCAGCCCACCAGAAAGGCTCTGCCAGAGAAACAACCCCACAAGCACCTCGCTTCACTGCTTGCTCTGGCGGCGTTAAGTCCTTCTCCCATTTCCTCCAAAAGCAAAAAAAAAAAAAAAACCAAGTTAGTGCAAATAGAAGAAAGCTATCTCCTTCCCAGGGCCTGAGAGACAAACCACAGAGGCTTCTGCATACTTGTGTAGCTTCTTACTTCCTATCCAGTCATCCCAAAAGCATTCAAGTAATTTTAAATCTAGAATCCTTGTTCAGCGTACCAGGATACCATCCTCAGTAAGAATAGGTCTTGGGGACTGGATCCCCTGTGAAGTGGCTGAAGCCTGTACACACCAAAGCAGGTGTTTCTGCCAAGTGACGCCAGGGCTCGGGCTCCACTGCTGCATTTGTCTCTTCCCAACATTTCTAATGTACCTGCTCCACAGACTTCTACAGGAAAAACAAAAGCAATTTGTATTAATTCTCTCTCTCTATATATAGATGTATCACTATGACCTTCAGACTTATGTGAAAGCCCATTTTAAACTCGAGTTAATTTTAAAAGGCTAATTCTAAGGAAAACTCCACACTGTACGGGCTTGCTAAGAGTTTCCCACCCAGCAGATGCCCACGCTGCCCAGAGCTGGGACAGACACCGGGATGGCTCACTCACTAATCAGACCCAGCACGGTGACAAACATCTTGCTTTCTCCGTAAGTCGTAGGACAGGGCCGGTATTTTGGAGGACAGGTACAGCCTCTTCTCACAACAGATCACCACCCAGAGGATCCCATGTCGCCTCCAAACAGGCCTGAGGCCAGGAGCTATTCCTGTCCCATTGATGAGCTATTGCTGTCACGGCTGTTGCTCAGCAGCACCCAGGCACAGTATTAATAACAGCTAAAGGCTGGCAGCCTGCCAGGCAATGTCCTTGCTGGCAAGAGAAGCCACCATCGCTGCCGGTACCGCTCCTGAAGGCTGGCCCACTTTTGCTGGAAAACATGGGGCGTCTGAAGAGATGTGAGCAGGGGGCAAGCTGCGCCTGGCCAGCGAGCAGCCCCAGCGAGCCATCAGCATGCAGTGATTTTCCACTTGCTGCTGTGTGCAGGCATTTTCCCGAGGTCAGGAAGGGAGCAGCTACTGCAGTTTGCCCTATTAGCATAGCGGGAACAGTAACCCTTTTCTTTTAATAACGCTGAATTGCTGGGCGGGTGCTGACGGGGCAGGGCTGGCAGCGCCGGGCAGGGGCTGCGACACCGACACTGCGCCGGTGGCGAGAAGAAGGGGTGGAGAAGATGTGAAACCTGCTGCCCACGGGAAGCGTCACCAGGGAGGCTGCAGAGACCTTGCCTTTCCAAGGACAGGGCTGAACCCCTCCTGCGCTGGACCAGCTGCCCCATGCCAGCACACGGCACCCCACGGCTGGGGCTCGGGCTGCGATGCCAACCTCAGCACTGGGCTCCAGCCGAGAGGCCAACGGTCTCTGCTGGGCTTGGTGCCCTGCTATTGAAGAGGCACCGGGCACCGCAACAGCTGGACCACAAGAAGCCTGCTGAGATACATGAGCATTGGAAAGCAGCAGAAGGCATTCCCCAGCTTCCTGCTGTCCCACGGCCACCCTGTACCGCTGGGTGAGGTGGCGAGCTCCCTGCCCGCCTGCCACCACTGCCTTTCCCTTAAAAAGTTCCTCATTAAAAATAATGCCAACACGCATGTTCCAGCCTCTGATAGTGCATTCAGGAACATGAGAAAACTGTTAAGATCTGAATTTTTTTTAACAGATGAGAGTCTAAACTCTGGTTTTCATTCTGAAAAGAAGCCATTCAAAAAGAAGTCATGTTGTCTCTTGGACCAGGTACCTAATTCTGTCACTCATAAGGGGGCTCCTGGCCTTTGCTGTTCAACCAGACATTGCCAAACATCCCACTGGCGGTGGCCCCAGCTCATCCGCCCCAGGGAGCAGGTGAGTCCCGCTTGGCAGAGAGCACTGCCTTGGAAGAGGTCACACAGCACCAGGAGGGATGCTGTGGGATGGCGATCAGTAAGGGAACAGTTTTGGCCAGTGCAGGCTCGATTATGAAAGATCACCATCCAACGTGATCAGCCTTGACCCACGCATGCATGCAAACAAAGAGCCCATTTAACGATAAAGGAGAGTTATTTCCAGCAGGGCAGTTGCTGCTTCTACTTTGAGGAGCAACAGACAAGCTACAAATATGCCACCTGGGCTGGTGCTGTGACCAGGACAAGGGGAAATGCCCGGCCTTTGCCTGCGGGGCACACGCCACTCACCTGGCAAACCAGCCCGTTCCTGGTGCTGCAGCCACTGCCGGTGCCCCAGGCGCCCTGTGCGAGGGCTGGAGCAGGGCAAGCAGCTCGCCGGCTGGCCAGGACACATGCCTGGCCCCACTCCTGCCCGAGCGCGCCATGTCGGCGCCTTCAGGGATGTTTTCCTCCTCGTAAGCGAGCCAGCATCAGCAGCAGGCAGCTGCAGCGTGCTCAGCCGTGGCTCCTGCCGGGAGACGTAAGCAGGGGCACGGGCAGGAGGTGCCGGGGACGGGCGCTGCCTGCAAGGGAGGATGCGGGCAGTCGCTCGGCTGCCGGGATGCCACGTGCTGCCGCAGGCTGCACGGGAGACCCAGCACCGTGGGAAAGCCTCCCTCTCTTGACGGACAATTAGGCAATTACTTAATCCCCACGTGCCAGCTCCTGCGGCAAAAGGAAACACTCCGGTGAGCAGGGCAGCACCCCTGTAACCCTTCTGGGGCCAAAGGCGTAAATCCCCCATCCCACAGCAATAGAGCAGCCAGCTGGTCTCACGGGCATCCCCTTGGCAAGCCCCTTCCCAAAGGCCGAGACAGAGGAGTGGGACGTCCCCCTCTGCCAGCACCTGTGGCACTCGCATCCCGCTAACGCTTCACCCTGCAAAGCCAATTACGTTTTTCCTTAGCCCAGATGCGCGCTGGACTCCCTCAGAAGACCCAAGGGCCCCTTGCCTTATCCATGGCTGCAAGAAGCCCCCTGCCCTCCCCAGTCCCCTCAAAGGTCATGGCAAAGGCTGAATCTGTGCATTTCACTGCAAAGAATGGTCTGGTTTGTAAATACCAGTGCATGTATTTATAAATACTGATTTATTTAGTATACACACAAAAGCCAAATAAACTTTTCAGATGACTAGTCCTCACAGGCTCACAAAACTCCCCAATTTCACTAAACAAGAGATGCCATCACCGAAAAAATTAGTCAATGATGTTTTTGTGGAATTTCTGCTGCACAAGCTGGGGTGTGCTCCTGCCCCAATTCACTGAGACCTCTATGGATCTATAAGCCCGCAGCTGTCAGCCAGAAAGCTTGAAGACTTTAACAACAGGTGGTTTGCACCATTACATTCTATTAACATAAAAACGTTAGCCTTGTTAACGACCATCCTGGCTCTCCCCCGAAGCGGGGTGCCCTCCCTCCCCGAGGCCAGCAGCCGCATACCACCCAGGGCTCACCAGGACCCCCCACCTCTGCGCTCCCCAGGCTGCAGGTGAGGGCAGTAACACCACCAGCGAAAACCAACCTCCCAGACCCCGGCGGATGAAGCAGAAATAACCAGGGGCTACAGCCATGGTGGACAACCACCAGGAACACACTGAGCCGGGGCATTGTGGAGGATCTGGACGCCTGGCTCCATCCTTCCTCCCGCTCCTCCTTCTTCATCCACCTGCGGTAGCTACTACCCATTGGGGACACTTGGTCTCAAGCTTTTACACTATCGTTTCCAAATCCACAGGCTTGGCACATGAGCTCAGGTCATTCCTCACCACACACCCCTCGCTCTGTCAGTATTTGAGGCTGATTGGTTTAAGTTCGGGATCTGGCAGTGCCCGGGCTTGTGCTCAGCGTGGGGGAAGCGTGCTATTTACATGCATTTAAAAGAGCACAACTGATATGGTAACGTTTTTGAGATACTATAGACAAGTTACACAAATTACAAATAGATCTGAGTGATACAGAAGGAAAATGGCTTTGAGACCTGTATACCTAACCAATTTTACCTCTATTTAGATTCAAGTACCTAAAAGAGTGTCTGGGAAGAGTCTACAAAGATTCCCATGCTAGACAGAACCCCAGCAGAAACACACTGCTATGCCGTAGTTTTCATATAGGCACCTTGGAAAGAAAACAAAATATAATACAGGCTGCATTTTTATGTGTAAACAAGTGGCATAAGCAGAATGCTCACAGGCAGCTTTCCCTTCCCATGGGAATATTACTGAGCTGCTAGAGCCTGGCGGGGACATTAATCCTCTGCCCCCAAAGGCAGGCGCCAGACCAGCACAAGGAATTGCGAGCATCTCTTATTATTAGCAAGAGCAGGGAGGCTCCTGTGGCAAATGTATAGGAAAGCAAAGGGCTGTGCTATTAACAGCCAGAGGACAGCCCGAGCCTTGGGGCACAGCCTGACTCCGTCCCGGGGGTTGGATGGAGGGGGACAGTCCCGAGCGCCCATGCTCTCCGCACAAGCTCAGGCCCAGAAACGCAGCCGGTTTAGCAAGGGGCTGCCTGGGACCCCTTCCCCTTCACAGCCAGCCTCTCCTGCCTGCACTGGAGCAGCAGCTACAGGGCAGAAAAAGCAGATTAATCCCCCTCCTGCCAAAGCCAAACCCTGCCCTGTGGCAGGGCTGTCCAAGAGAGGCACAGGGAGGGCTGGCATCACACGAGGGGCACCAGCACATGCATAGAGAGCCAGAGCTGGCTGGGTGTGAGGGACATGCTCCTGCCGGTGCCCAGCTACCTGCCTCCGACAGCCAACACCCTCAGCAGCTAAAAAAAATAATCACAGGCAACAGAGACACATCTGTCTTGCAGGCTTGCACAATTAAATGCCACTTAATAAACTACATTTGACCTACTTGTATATTTTTGCACATAGTTCCAGCGACAGCTGTTGTCTGGGGAAGATCACAGCCCTAATTCTGGATGAGGTTTGGGATTAATTAACAAGACAGAGGAATCTCTGTCAGGTGCAGTGCTCTGCTCCCTGCAAGCAAGGGCAGGTCTTTGCAAGTTTAACCCCACATGACAAATTCACATACAGCCTCTTCTCACTTGCGCAGGCTTGGACCATTCACGTACTAAGTCTTCCACACCCGGATTCAGAGGCAAACCCTGTCCAGCACAGCTTCTCGTGCAGAGAGCAGTGCCAGGAACAAAGCAGCTCTGCTCACGGGAGCCTGAAGTCAAATTCCCTGATGGCTCCAAGTACCAGGGCATGCATCCCTGGAGCAGGTAGGAGTACAAATGTGACAGGACCCAAAGGTTTCTGCAAGCCAGCCTGTGCCCAGTTTGGCTTACTGGGCTCTGCTGTCATGCTCCAGCACTCTGGGGGCTCTGGAGGATTGCCACCATGAGCCAAGGACTGTGCTCAACCCACTGCCTGGCCAAGCAAGTCTCCTTGCTAAGGCACAGAGGACCATGGTGCAAAGCTTGGCAGCCAGGAGATGCTCCCAGGTTGTCCTCAAGAGCCCAGGTTTGCTGCTGTGGCTGCAGTCAAACCTGGCCAGAGCTGGGCCGATCTTGCAGGCACCCCGACAGCAGAACACACCAAAGCTGAGAGGGTGCCCAGGGCAGAAGCAGCTGGGTCCAGCAAGCGCAGAGCAGGCGGCAGCACGCTGAAGGCACGGTGCTCTTCCCATACAGGAGCATCACAGAAGACATTTAAAACAAACCAGCATCAGGCACAGCCTCTCTTGGCACCGTTTCAGTAAAAATCGCTGCCACAATGATGCCCTTTCTTTAGGCCATTGACTGCATGAATAAGGAGAGACGCTTCTTGCTCGGGGACAGCCAGTGCCTGTCCCATGCCCACGGGCACCGCAGCCCCAGGGGTATTTCCAGGGCTGGATGGAAGCCACGCGCGCTGCTGCTAAGCTTCTTTGGGGACGCCAGGAAAACTCAGAGGCAGCTTCAGAAAACCCTTTACACAAACCCTCACACGCACAAAAGCATGATTATTTGACAACAAATTCTTTTCTTCCCCCAGCCCCCTGCGGCCGCAGGGGCTGCCAGGCTCGTCCCAGCGAGAGCATCCTGCCCCCGGCCCCGCGCCAAAGGGCTGAGCTGGAGCGACATGCCCTGGTTCCCCACTCCAAAGCTGATCAAGAGGTAGAAGAGGAAAAGTGAAGGAAGCAAAGTATAAACAAGCAGGATCTCTGCCCTGAGTGCTCAGAGCCTGAACTGGCTGTGCTGCTCCGGGCCGAAAGCACTGGGCCCCACAGCCTGCACGGCTGCCTGCCTTTCTGCCGGCCAGGGAGAGGGCTCCAGGGGCCAGAGCAACATGGACTTGTATCTTGGGTTCAAACACACCCACTTGGAAACATCCAAGCCCAAACTTACACAGTCAGGTTACAAGTCCCTTAAAGCACTAAGTCAGAACAAAAGCACCTTTCCTTTCCAAATTACAGAGACGCCTTGAGGCTGTTGAGCCTGAGAAGCCAGCAGCCTCTGCCCCATCTCTGCACTCGCCCCAGTCCCTGTCCCAGCTCCCGTTTCCCCAGGACACATCCTGGCTGTGGGCTGGGTGCCAGACCAGGCTGTCCCCATGCCAAGTGCAGGACTGCGCTGCCTCGGGATTCTGTCGCTGCTGCTGTGAAGAATTCAGAAGCCCTGAGAAAGAAAGTGGCAGCAACCCCATCCCAGCTCTCAGCCACATTTGTTTTGCTAAAGGACTGAATTATGGGGAGAGGCAGGTTTTAAATAAGTGCATGGCATAAATAATTGCACCATCTGTTTATGATTCTGAGACAGCAACACAAAATGCCAGAATAAGACTTGAAAAGAACCAGAAAACACAATCCAAGTGAAATCCAGCAGTTCTTGCTGAGCTCCGAAATTTACACCCTGCCTTTTTCTTGTAGAAAGCGATGAGCTCATCACAGACTCCTGCCTTGCATCAGGCAGCATCTGCAATGGCAGGAGAAGCACAGAGGAGCCCAGCAGCAGCTCCTCTCCTTCCTTCGCGCTGAGCAAAGTGCAGCGGGCAGAGGCAGCACCTGCCAGCAAGTCAAACACGGGGCATGGTCCAAGGGAGGGATTTCCCATCTCCTGGGTTGCATGGGAAAAAAAGCCAAGCAAGCATCCCTGTCCTGCCAGGGAGGGAGTACAGACTGCTCCTCCAGACAGACTTTGTCAGGAGGCGACAGTCCCGCTCCCAGTGGGGAGCCCTGGTGTAAGCCCTCAATCACAGAGCCCTGCTGTCTCCTGTAAGAAGGCAGTTCAACATCTGCCTCGGGGTAACAAGAAAACACTCGTTTAGCCAGACCCAGCTGTCTCGTTCCCCACTCCCTCCTCAGAGCCAGAGGGAGCTTCAAAGAAAGAACCACCTGCCTGCGCGGGGCTGGACATGCTGCAGGTAGACCAGACCAAGAGCATCCCGGATCCCTATCAGCCCTTCACAGCCACGTCAACGGCAGCCCGCTGTCCCCCCAGCTCCCTCCAGCGAGACGGCTGCCCTGGGTGTGAGCAGGCAGGAGGACACCCCAGCCTGGGACACCGGCTGCCCATCCTGCACCCAGCCCGCCTTCCACCCCAAACGCAGCCATCAACCGCTGCGCGGTGCCAGCACACGGCAGGGACGACCAGCCCCAAAACACATTAGGGGAAGACAGGACATGTGCTCTTGGCTTCTCAGCTTGATCCAGGCGTTTGGGGTTTGCAGGGAGAGGGTGGGCAGTTCTGTGCGATCTGGATGCACTAGAGCTCCCAGGAACAAGCATGATCCAGCCAGAGCACTGGTGACACCCCAAGTACCTTCCTGAGCACAACCCAGATGCTTCGAGCACAAGGTACAAGCTTTGAGCCAGGAGATGCCATCAGGAAGGCAACAGCTGTTGGGTATGTGTTAAGCTTCAGCCTGTGTGGGCTTAAGTAGCTTGTAGGGACCCACAGGACTGTGCAAGGGACCACAGCCTGGCACCCGTCAGCAGGTGGAGAACCAGCTCTAGGTAGGGATCTGTTAATTTTAAATCTCATTACCCTTTGCAGCACCTGTCTCGCTGAAGCAAAGAATGAAGCAGGGCATGTATGTATACCTACACACACATACTTAATTCAATGGCAGGAAAAAGTGCCAGGTGCTAAAGAAGCTCAGCCTGGTTTTGGGAATTGCTTTTCTGGAGATGGTTTGGTCAGTCTAAGGGTGGCTCATACAAAGGCCACCATACCTGTGAAAACAACTGAATGCCACACTGATCCCAGTGCCCTATACAGCAGACCCAACACAGGGCAGAGCAGCAGACACGCAGTCTCCTTTGGAAAACCAGGGAAAATTAACTCCTGTCCATATGCAAGGGAGGGGCGAGGCAGGGCATGCAGCAGCTACAGCAGCTATCCTGACTGCCTGGCCATGTCTATAACCACTTGACTCAGCGCAGGAGCAGACCCCTCTTACCAGAACCACATCAGAGGAAGACGTGCTCCTGCCCGACCATGAACCTGCGCAGGAGCAAAGGTGAAACAGGGCTGAGGCTGGGCAGGAAAACTGCACAGCACTCCGGCCGCTGCCTGGGCAACGGCAGAGCAGTCCTAACATCAGCAGCCACTCCAGTGGCTTCATGTAGCTTCAGTTACAAGAGAAACAAAACAGAGTTGTTTTGCATGGGAAAGCATACCAGAAGGCCCAGCCTGGTGTGCAGCAGGACCGGGAACAGTCGGGCTGGAGCTGCCTGGAGCCCCAATGCCTGCTGCTTGCTTTGTGCTTGGGGAACAGCCGCAGGGACAAGGCTTGGCTGGTGGTTCTGTGTGCAGGCATGGCTGCCCTGCTCTAAGGGCTCCAGAGCCCATCAGCCCTTTGCAATCAAATTTAACAGGGAGCCAGAGGCCTCGAGGGTAATTATGTTTGTATGAGTTTCTTGTAAACAGAAGGACTTAAAAGGGGGGACAGAGGTCTTACTGAGACCCCAAGAGACAGAAATGATGCACAAGGAGCACAAATACAACAGGTGAGGGAGCCCACCCAGGAGCCTGCTGGTCCACAGCCACAGCAGAAGCCTTGAGCAAAGCCCACGATCGACCAGACCCAAATGCGGAGGAAACCAGCTGGCGCAGATTCCCCAGGCCAGAGCTGCTTGTCCCAACAGCCTTTCCTGCAGGCCCCCAGGGACCTGTTTTGCCCTCAGTCCCTTGAGGTACTCCCTGCTCGCCTTGACCACCACCCCAGGGCGAGCGGGAACTTGGTTCCTACTTGGGTAGAAACCCTGCAGGGCATGAGACTGTTAAAGGGTACAAAGTCAGCTTCATGCACTGGATTTAAACTGCACCTCACTGGTCTGAAGCAGGAGTTAAGGGTACAGAGAAGACAAAGACATCTGACATCAGCCAGGAGCACCCCAACCTCAGGACCAGCCAGATGCCTGAAGGGTGCAGGTAACGGGGCACCCACAGTCACCGCACTCTGAAATGCCTCGTTTCTGGTTGTGAATATGCCTAAAAGACAGATACACTTACCAGCCAGTCAGGCCATGTCTTCATTTCCCCAGCAGACAGAGAGAAGGCATTATCCTCATCTTCCTCCCAGTCTGGGATGTTGTGGTCTCTCCCCAGGTCTGCCTGGAGCACCTTGAGCTGCTGCACTGGATGTGCTTCACTCTGCTCGAGCACGTACCCATGCTTTGTCTGAGAAAGTTCATCAAAGGCCAATGCTTCACCACTGCCGAAAAATTTACTCTTGCTTGGAGCATCCCCTCTGTGCCCTGCATGATTCTCCACAAGGCTGATAAACCTTGAATGGTGCCCCCAGGTTCTCCTGGGGAAAGATCCACCCAGAGAGCACGAGGAGTCACCGTCTATCGAAGCATAGTCAGGCTCATCCTCAGGACTGCGCTCGCTGCTTGTCGGACAGAAGAAGCCATAGACACCTTCCTCATCAACTGAAGAGTACCAGGTCAGAAGCTCATCCCACTGGCCTGGTGATGGAGGCGGCTTTGCTCGGCATTCAACACTCCTTGCCTCCATTGTCCATGGACAGAAACCACTGCCCGATGCAGGGAAAACTGGCAATGCAAAAACATATCTTAGCAAGAACCACCCAGAAGATGGCATTTATTTTGCCTTTCCTCATTTTCCTTTCCATTCCATTCGATTAGAAAGAGATGTAATGGTCCTTACTCCAGGTGTGTCCATGCTTTACTCACTGGAGTGTGCAGACCCTGCACCACTTCTTTCTGAGGTCGCAGCAAGTCATAAAGCTCAGCTACTCTAACTCTCAGTCAGGTCAACAGGTGCTTTAAAATACCTTGTACGCATTGGAACAACAGCAATTAGCAATAGCTGTCCATTCTGTAGCAGTTCCCTGTATGTTGTCCACTAACATACCTCCTCGCAAAAGAGGTTACCTGCACAATTGCCCTGGGACCGCTGCTCAGCCTGTCCCCACTTTGGTTTTGTATTCTTCATTTCTCTCTTAAAATAGAGAGCTGCTTTTACCCTTTCAGAGGGAGCTTGTGTTTCATGTTATGCTCTTCACACTGCCAGCAATGCAGCACTGGGAGAAGAGATGGGGTTTGCAAGGGCCTCTTTGAGACATGTATCACCCAGGTGCTGTCTGAAGGTTTGTTTCAAGCCAGTGCAGCTCAGGAGATGCTGTCTCAGACCTCTCGGGAGGAGCTGGGGCCATGCCTTCTGCACATGCAGGCATTCAGCCAGGACAGATGGCGATCGCTCCGTCTCCTCCCGCCTGGGCACAGTGGCAGCGCTGGGAGAGCTTGTACCCCCGTGCCACCAAACCTGCAGCAAGAACGGAGCATCAGGGTGGCAGCAGTCTGCCCGGCTGCTGCCCATCCACATCTGCCTCACTGTCCCTAAGGCTCTTATTGACATTCAGCTCCCCGGCTTTGGTCTACAGCACAAACAGCAGCTTATCAGACACAGGCAGCTTAGGAAGCCAGATGTGCCAAGGTGCCAGGAACAGGGAGGCTGTAACACACTGAACAAAACCATCCCCGTTTGCTTTCCTGTAAGAACAAATGGCTTTGAACTCTGAAACGTGGGCAGAGGGTGGCAAGGTTCAAGGAAAATAACCAAGGTGGAAATAACGAAGCTATCCTTCCCACATCGGCAAGTACCTTTTTCATAGCTTTTTGTTCTCACTAGGATCAAGAATAAAATCTAGAGCAAACCCTGGAAACAAGGGTTTCCTTACTCCTGTCTTGCAGGGACCCATCCCCACGTGCAGCACGGGCCTTGTCCCCCTGGACAAGGCGACAGCAGAGCAACGCAGTGACCCTTACGTCTGTCAACACCAGCAGCCCCATGTGTAGGAGCTCCCTGCCTCACCGCACCTTCAGCTATGTTAGTTCCGACGAGATACCTGCTTTGCTCAGTGCAGCGTGCCCCGGCCAGCTCCCCTCGCTGCCTGCAGAAAGGCTCACCCCGCCGCGCTCCCAGGGCAAGCGAGCACCCCAAACAGCAAAACCTCTGCATGCACACTCCGGGCTCACAGCCTTGCCTCTGGGCTGAGTACGAATGACGTGAAGATTTAGCAGTCTCTGACTTGACTTCCAGCCTCTGCAGCCATTTCATCAGTCACCTGTCAAGAAAGCCAAAGGTCAGGAATCATGGGTTCACTGTGCCAGCAGTCAACAGGTTCACTGGATGAGTTATTCCCTGATTTTACTGGGAAAGTCCTTCCTTTGTTACCTGCACCATTCATTTGCTCTAACATACAATCCAACACACAGAATATTAGTCTTAAAAGATTAGTTTTGCAGGAAAAAAATGCTAAATTGAAGCTTTATCCAAGTAAAGTGTAATTACTAACTGCTGAGTTGCATCCAGGAACACCTTCTTTTGAGCAGAGGAGTTGCATTTCTAGCACTGGTTCCCCGCAGGGCGCAGGAGGACCAATGGCCAGACCCACTCTCCTGGAGAGCATCCCTGCCGCGGTTCAGAGCTGTCTGCACCAGAAGCTGCCATCCTGCCTGCCTGCAAGCAGGCTGCAGCTCCCCTCCACTGCCACGAACCTGTCCCCAGGCACACGGGAAGAACAGACCCCCCAGCACCAGCGTCTCAGAGAGGATTTCAGCCGTGCCTGCTCCTGCCAGCCTGGAGAGCCCAGGGATCCCAGCCCCACTGCTTTCCCCTGGGACGCTTCAGAGTGCAGCCTTTCAACTTTCCCCAGGTTGTGAGCTGGCCCTGCCTGAGAGCAAGGGCTTGTCTCTCTAGAGAGGAAAACAAAACAAAACCGACCACCCTTCATTTCTGCACCATGAATTTGCATTTCAGAACATTTGGACACATTAGTTGGAAGGGAGAAAACCCACAACAAAACAAAGAAACAAAATCCTAAACAATGTGTTGGTAAAACTGCAGCCTCCAGCTTCTGGGGGTGCAGAAGGTACCCCAGAGCTGCTGCTAAGGGACTTCACTTGCCACCCTGCACTGCCTGGGCACTACCACCCGGTTGCGGCTGCCGAGCTGAGGGAGGTGGGATGTTCCAGCCCTGCTCATCCCGACTGCATCAAGCGCCTTTTGCTGGTGGAAGATCCCCCCTTCCCTGCAGCAGAGCTGGGGTCTCCTCCTCCTTCCCGGGGCAGCCCAGCTGCACAGCACCCTGCAGGTGGGCTCAGCCTTCCCTGGCCAAGCAGGGTGGTCCAGGGGCGAGGGGCTTGGGCTGCCTCAGTTTCCCCCTCTGCTGCAGTTTGCGTGTGAGGAGGAAGGTGCACAGTGCACCTGTATCCCCACAGTGCGGGAAGAGGGCAGGTCCCTCTTACGCTGGGACCTTTGGGCGTGAGAAAGCAAAGGTTGCTCCCTCCCAGCTGGAGGGCTGGAAAAGGAACATGGATGAGGGAGGGCAACATTTCAGATTATCTGATCGACTGAAGAGGTGTACTCGGGAGAGTCTGATTAACAAATGGGATTTTCTGACTTTAAATTACTTACAATTCTTAAAGATTACATTAAAGAGTGAATTAATTTTGTCTATAGTAACCTTGCAAAAAAAGTTAATTTTGACAAACATTAATGATACACAAACTTTCCAGAAAATAAACCCGAAACCCACAGAAAACACATCACTGTAGCCACCGGCAAATCTTAGTATTTTTCAGTCCCTCATTACTAGTCAGTCTGCACTTGCGTTTAAGTACTCTCTCCTTTTTGCTAAGTGTCCTCCCCCTTGCACCAATGACAGGAAAGTTCACGCAGACTATCAAAAGGAGGAGGAAGCAACAACCCATCTGCTCAATAAGCATCAGCAATGGACAACGTGCAAACTGCTGACAAACCAGGATGGTCTCAGACCAGTTCTTTCAGGTGTAACAATTTTGCTTCCAAGAGCAAAGCTAAATAGACTGCAAAACACCGCTTCTGCAAAAAGGTGAAGTTTTTTGACCCTTTTGTGACCCTTGATAACATCTCTTTTACTAATGTGCAAGGCAAGCTACTTGGATTACATTAGCATCACTCCAAAAGCAAGACTGTCTTAAAATTTGCTATGCACTTATGTAAGACCAATTTTAAAATGTTAAGCCTTGAGTAAGCCCTGACTCTAACTGTACAAAACCTTAAAATCTGCTCAGCTTTCCACCCACCAATAACTTGGGCAAGGGTTAAAGAAATTGCATTGAGCAATTGCTCCATGACATGCAGAAGTGCAAGAGGATGGTACGCTTCAGAGCATAAACACATTAATTGACTAATAGATGGAAATAATCCAGAAAGTCTTAATGATTTCCTATGCACAACTCTAAGTGAACTTACTCTAATTCGTATCTTGATCGTTATCATCTTGGGGAGGAAAAAAGACATGCTTAATCATTTCCCCACTGCCGTAGTAAATAGGTGTTTTTAAAAAAAATGCCCCTTGTTGAATGAAAGTAATCTTCTTGCTCAAAATTGCATAAATATTACAGAAAACGCAGAGACCCTATAGCACGAGTAGGTCAGGCACAATGGTATGAGCCTCTTCCCACATCGTCGGTGACAGCCACGGTTGGAAGCTCAGAACTCACCTCCCCAAGGCTGCCTGCAAGCACCTCGTCCTTGCTCAACAGGACACAAAACAACAGGCTGCTGCATCCCAGCTCTCCTCCGATGGAACAGAAAAAAACGAGGGGAGAAAGAGAGAAAAAGCCAAGCTCTGAGGGACTGCAAGGTCATGCCGCCCTCTTGTGACCACCGGGACATTTTGGCCTTCTCCAGCCCAACAACTGAGGGCCCTGGAGCACCCTTAGCCATGTCCCGGCTGCCACTTCCTTCATGAGAAGGCTCCTCAGCCAAGGTGCCAGGCTGCTGCAAGAGAGTCCTCGCTGTCACCCCATGGCACACTGCAAGGGCATGGATGTGCTTCAGGTGATTACCTCAAATTCCAGTACTGGTCAGTGATGGTTTTTAATTGCCATCCACTTATTAGGCCACCTTCCTACCAAGTTTCTGCTCCCTCTTTACCCATGCCTTATTTAGTCCCTTCGTATTTTCATCACAGTGCACTCAGTCCCGGTAAGCACTGCTTGGGCAGGCTTGAGTTCATTAGGGGGTTACCAAGACCTTCCTCCCCTAAAGCTGCAGGCAACAAGAGAGAGGGGCTGCCTGCATGAATACCAGTTTAAGGGTAAGCCAGCACAGCTGTTCATTCCCCTTAGCAGAATCCGGGACCAGATGGGAGCACAGGCAAGCTTCAAGCACAAGCAAACTGATGTCATGGCCCACCTTTGAGGGGCTCTGGCACACACACCTGACACGTCCTGCTCTGGGGTACGGAGTGCTCAGTGTTGGGCCAGGGAGAAGCACTGGGCAGGGACTTGGGGAGGCTTCCACCCTTCTGTCCTGCTGCTGTTACCAACAGGCAGCTCCCCTTTGGTGGCTCGTCCTTGCAGAACCTCAGGGTGCCTTACTGGCCCATGGGCATCTCTCTCATGGACCTGTAACAAGAACTTCAGGGCTTTCTTTTCCTCCCCAGAACACAGAAGTGTTGCTCCCCTACAGCGCTGCCCAGCATAGGACAAACGGCCCAGCATACGCAGACCAAATGCTTGCTCTGGTCCTTGCCCCAAGATAACACTAGCACAACTGGCTAGGACATAAGAACATCAAATACTGTTGTGTATCTGCAATAGCAGCGATGTTCTTCTAGCAGAGGGAAAAGGATTTACACCTCAGCCTGGTGCTTCTACCAACATCTATTAACTCACTGATGCACAGACACACAAATCAAATGTTTAAAAGCATTCCAGGCCATATAAAATGCCTTTTTATGTCCAAGTATTGGCAGGATCCCTTTGGAGTGCCTCCGTGCTTTAAGAGAGGCTCTGCCAGCCGCAGGTACTGCCTCCCAGCCAGGCCCGGGGAGCTCCTGTGGGACAGGCCATTCCTTACCACTAACCTGAAGTAAAGCCTGCACAGTACTTTTAAACCACACATAAGATTGCCCAAATGCCTTTCAGTGTGTTTTAATTTATAAAGTTAAAACAAATAAATTCTTTTCCTTTTCATTGGTATTAAATAGATCAAAATTAAATTCAGATTCAAACACATACAACTTCAGCTGATAAACAGTATTAAAAAAAATCTTAGTAGGAAAGAAAGCCCGGTTTACACATCAGAAAATCATCCACTTTCTCTACACAAAAGTTAAACCACTTCATTAAAGGCAAGACATCTGCTTTTCTCCTTGCTCTCCTTCCCTCAGCCAGCTTTAAACAAGAAGGAAGAGACTTTTTCCCCTTAGAAAGCATGACAATTGAGTTATCGCATACCTTTTCACAACAAATTAAAAATATATGTTGTGGTTATAAGGATTACTTACCTGCATGCATTTTTGGAGGAATGCATTCTCTAACTGGCTGAACAAGATGAAGTACCATTCAATGAACAGGCACTCTCAGCGCTCTCATGTAATACCATCATTTTAAAGGACTATCATCAACAGGAATTCTGGGCAGTCTGCGAATATCAAATAAGCTTGAGGTATTTCACTTGCCTAAACCTGAAATTTTTCAATCATGCTTTAATGTGCCTATATCTAGTTTGCTTTGGGAACCACCTGTTTGCTGAGGGGCAAGCCAATTCAATAAAAGCAGTGGCTCTACAGAACATCAAAGTTTGGCTGAGGAACAAATTCCAGTTTTGGCTTCTTAATTTTTTGAAGTCACATAAGACAGTTAATCTTCAATCAATCAATCTGATGCTCATTTCTACTGGTGCTCATCGCTTGCTCTCTCTGCCTTTCCAAGCAACTATACTCATAAGAAGGGCTATATTTTTCAATAGATTATCATCTTCAAGTTGAAGGGCCAAGCCACTCCTAGTGAAGCTCTTCCAAAGCCAATTATAAGATTATAGCGGGAAAATTATTTTTGACAAGATATACTGTGTCCTTTTAAGCATATTGGCATCAAGCACATCTCACACAACAGAAAGCCGAGAGAAGCAAGGCAAATCAGGCAACGAGCTACAGCAACTAGAATTCCCGGCCGAGGACATTAACATCCTCTACTCTGCTAGAGGAAACGATTAAAAAAACCTCCGTACATAAGACATGTAACTTTATTCAACTGGAGGCATAAAAACTCAGAAAATCTAGTTCCCTACCTGCATCCTGCCAGCTAAAACCTTAGGGCACGTGACATAAACCCAGCTAAAGATTTTACAGCTTTAGAAGATGATGGCTTCCATACTAAAGGATTGCCATGAGTCAAAAAACAAACAAACAAAAATCACACCATCATACAACCAGTGTATTTCTGCCTATCCTTTCAGATTAAAAACACCTCTCGACTACAAACTTCGGTGACCAATTGAACAGTAGATCTAGTTAATATGAAAATAATTTTCTTCTCTCTTGTTTAAGTCAAGAGCAATGATACAGAACAAACCATCATGAGACTTATATCCAAGTCAAAAACAAGCAAGGAAAAAGCTGGGATTTTAATTCTTCTTAAAAATAATTTTCCTTCTTTTCAAGAACATACTGGATCAATTAAACGTTACTCCAACTATCTTTCAGATATAATATCAGCCTAAGTCACAAGAAACTACAGAGATAGAATTCCAAGGATTTCTATAAAAGCATGGTTAAATTCTTGTGCTGCAGCAGGAAAGAAAGATTTGGCTCAAAGAAGCCCACTGTAGCCATCAAGAGCATTACTATCTACTTCCCTTGAATATTTCTTTTCAGCTTCATAAAGCTAAACTAATCTTTAAATAAATAGAAAACTGTGCACTTAAAAGAAAAATCACATTCCATACTAGTAATAATTTAATGGAAGTTTAAAAATTCTCCATTTCCATTTTATACCCATATCTATGAAACACTACAGTGCCTGTTGCAGCACCTTAGAACAGCCCCAGACAGAGGTGTAAGGCAGGCAGCAAGAACAGCTTCACGCATACTCACTGGTAACAACCATTCTGCAGCAAAGCTGGGTCCCTGCTGAGAGCAACTGATTTTTCCTTCCCTCTTCTCCACACTCCCAGAAATGCAAAACGGTACTTCTAATCTGCATTTAGAAATTTCCATCCCAACTATCAAATACTTATAGTGTTTATAGCAGAAACTGCACTTTTATATATAAATATAAATTAGGCATATTTACACCTCAGCAGGACTCACGTACATCAATTTCAGGTCTATCTGCGTTACTATAAGAAAAAGGAAATATGCTAATTTTCAGGAAAAGTAACATTTTAACAGCAGCTTTTTCATCCCCAGATGTTTCAAAGCTCTCCCCTTGGATTGCTTACTGAAAATAATGGACAACAAAAATAATTTCTGTACAGTTTTCAAACCACAATTCTCCAGGTCTCAATCCCTATGCTGAAATATAAATGACACACTTCTACACCTGTATATGGTTCTCCCAGCAAGGTACAAAAGCGCACCTACAGGTAATTGGAGAAGAAAGCCTCCCCCCCTTTTACAAAATGTATTAAGCAAAAAAAAAAAAACCCCCAAACAAACAAAACCCCAAAACGTATAGAAAAGTTTCTCACATCTCATAAGTACAAAGAAACAATATGCAAATTTGTACACATTTATGTTGAAACGCTGTCCATGTAAACAACCAAATGAAAAGTCACATACAAGCAGTTAAGACTGGAATTCATAACCTCCTTCACAGCAGCCACCACCTTCATCACGATTTAGTTTCCTTCCTCCAACCTGTTTTAAAACTTTTGGGGATAAGTCTTGGTGCAGTATGTTAGCACCCAAACATCTTGAGTATCAAAACCTCAACTTACTTCACACAAGCTTTTGTTTTGTTTTTGTTTGGTTTTTTAACATATATACATACACACACACTTTACTTTGTGCTCTCCAAACAATTTCCCATTCTCAGTATGCAGAGTGATAGCTAAGTCCCTGTTGCAAACTAGTTTTGACTGTTTCTCCAGGACTTTTAACTGTCTAATCTACCATCACATGAAAAGATTTGTAACTATCCAGTGTAAACACACTCCCTCTCAAGATACGTGGATTAGTCAGTGTAACTATGGTGTTGAAGGCATTTGGCTGAAACACTCTTTCTTGACACACGAAGGGATGAAACAAATACACAACACATGTATATGAGCAAAGGCAGTTCCTGTCCGCCCAGCTCCAATTAACTGCAAAATGGACCAAACTTATTTTTTGCTGAAATCTAGTTTCAAAGTGAGAGCTCACAGTCCTATGATGCACTTTATATACATTTCACCACTCTGTAAGTGAATGAAAAAGGAGTTGAACACATTTCTTCCCTACCCAACATGGAACAGCAATGAAGTTCTATTATTTCATAAGGCATATTCATCTTCAGTGAGAATCCAAGCACAAGCAAGAATTCTGCCAAGTCGTGCGATCGTATAACTTCATCTTCATCTACCCAACGTCTTGAAATTCCAGGATCTCCCACTCTATTCCTTAGGTGGAATAATCCCTGTCACAGTGGGCATTTTTTATTTAACGCAACTAAAGAGCCGGGCTAAATAAAAAAGCCCTCAGCAGCTGGACCTCTGTATCTTTCAAAAAGAGGGACACACAAACGACCAACTTTTGCAGTTCTCTGGCTTTATCCCATAACCTGCCTTTTTACAATATCTATCTATATATAAATTAGAAAGAGATAAAGCCAATGATGAACTGCAGTGCTCATGAAAAAACTTCAGTCCATATTACACAGTCTCTTCTGATCGGAGATCACTGAGGTGTAAAGGTGAGAATCATCCAGCTGATAACAAAGTAGAAGAGGAAGATGGGGTACACAACAAGAGCTTTGCGGTTTGGAGGCTGACTGTCTGCCAGGAAAGCTGTAGATGCTGGTGAAAAAGAAAAATACTTGAAGTTGAGCAGCATAAAACTAAAAGTCTAAGATCCACTGCACATATTAACAATTTTGAATTAGGATCTGCATTACAATTATGCTGAAAGAGAAAACAGAGTAATCCATTGCTCAATACCAATGGTCTATAATCACCAATTAAAACTTTATCATATAGAAAGATAAATGCTGATTAACATGCTGTAACAAGAGTCAGACTTACAGATTAAGAATAGGAGAAATAATGCAAGGGCACCTGTATGAAATTAGCATTTTCTAATAGTATTTATAACATAGATCACAGCATAAAATACCCAGTAGTCTCACATGGGTTTTAATATTAAATTATCATCCTTCTCCCGCAGGCAATTTGCAGATGACCACGAAAACCAACAGGAGCACAGGCAGAGGCTGAATCTCTGCCAACACAAGGACTGGAAGAACTTTTTCTACAATACTTCAGCAGCCTAAGAAACACCTGAAACTACAATATCCATTGGCTTTACTCAACAGAATGCATGCAGATCTACCTCCTTAAGCATCACGCTACTCAGTGCGCACAACAGCGTTACAACACAAAAAGGTACTCACCTAACGTTGACCAACCAAACATAGCTACTACTACAATAAGACGTATAATGAAGCTGACAGTTCCAGAACCTGCCAGCAGTACCAGCCTGCACACCAGCATCGCTACTGTCAGGGGCAGGACACAGTAACCCAGAACGCACAGGCTCTGAAAAAAGGATCTGGAAAGGAGAGAAAGAAATGGGAAAGAAGTAGTCAAACCAAAGCATTGCAGAAACTCCATGCATGGGAGCATTTTAACTGCTACTAAATAAACCAGCACTCACATAGTTCCTCCAAGAAGCTTTGAGTTTAGTGTGATGACAACTGCACCAAACCAGATGATGACAAAGACCTCAGCAAACTGGGGCCCTCCATCGTCTTTACTATCTGCTGATCCACCCTGAAGCATCCTGTTGTAGGTAACAGATAAAAGGAGTCATTTGCAATCGATGATGGAGTTTTCATAGACTTGGAGTAGATGACGGAATAGGAACCCGAAACATTGATCTCCAGTTAGGCTGCAGACTGATCATTTTTCATCTGCTTGCTTATTTTTAGTAGTATCCTCAATTTTGTTGAGGAAAGGAAAATGGTTGTGGTTCAATTGAGGGGATTTCAGTCCATTTGTTTATTTGTCTTGAGGAGTTGTAAGCATGTTGAGGAGAACAAAACCATAGACAACAGGCTAAGAGATGCAAATTGAAGTACCACAAGTTTGGTAACCTCTCAAAGCAGGCAGTGTAGTGCATGATAAAACACAAAACCTTTAAGAAAAGCTTGTAGTAACTATAGGACACAAGCAACACAAAGCCTGGAAAAGTGAGCATGCATTGGTTTGAATATTTGAATTACACTGTCTACTTTTGCTAAAGCTTTGTCAACATTTTACTGAATGGTTTCTGTACATTGAGTACACAGGTGTGCCTCAATTAGCTGATAGATCTGACCAACGTTTCCACCCTACCCCAGGCAGATCTGCACACATATGCTCCAGTGAAGCACCAGAAACTCTGGGAAGCCACCATCATCTCCCATCTATGAACTACTACAACAGCCTCTCTTTTTCTACCTCCAGGATACGTAGCACATACACTGCAGCTCTTAGACAAAGGTTTTGGCCTGCAGGTTAGGGTGAAAGTTGGCCAAACGCATTAGACTCAAGGGCAACATGAATCGGGATACCTTTCAGTAAAATCATTCTTAAGACAGGGGACTAGGAAGAGTTCACCCTTAAATCCTAAATGTAAAAACAGAAGGTCCTAATGGGCTTGAAGTGTCAGAAACAGCATATTAGAACACCTTCTGGCAAGCACCTCCCCATCCTGTTGCTGATGGGCTTCTTTTCACCTGTGGCTCCTTGCTAGGCAGGGGTCCTTGTTATGCAGAGTTCATTGTTAAGCAGAACTTGCCCCACCACAACGTTTGAGACATTAACTCTTTCAGTCTCTCACAATTTTATATGAAAATCTAAACAGGCAGTTTGCAGAAGACCAGAGAGGATCAGATGAACTTGATCTCAACACATGTAGTCAGAAATTTTTAATTTCTCATTTCTCCACCGTAAAAGACTATAAAATCCCAAATCCACCCACTATAAGTACTTACAGTGCAAGCGAGACACAAAGCACCAAAGGGCCCCACAGATCCCCTGTAGGTAAAGGAAAAAATAAAATCATAAATATCATAGAAGGATGCTCTGTTTCATTTTCCCCGAGAGTAATAAAGCACTCTTTTCCAAATCCCAAGGTATCATTTTGCATATTATGCTTTCTTATAATTTTCTTACTTAGCATCTTATATGCCATATTCTATAATATAATCCATTCAAAGCCTGCCAGGTGCTAAAGCTACCTGCTGTACATATGCCAGCACATGTTCTACTTTTAAAGAGCTTTGGTAACACTCTGATTTTTCATGTTTGTTATTCAGCATTCTACAACAACAGAAAGAACATGGAACAGGCAGTTCTGAATTCCTGTCCCACTGAACTCTTCCTTTTCCTATGTAGGCAAAGTCTGTTGGCAAAATATCCTTTCAAGATTTTGAAAATCTTCTTGTACGTACAGTCTCTCAGGAGCGCACTACTCTTCTTCGGATACATGACATGGACAAATTTCTTCCCAACAGCCTTCAGATCTCTCATCTGAAATAAAGAAGCAACACTTTATCCTTTCATAAAAATTACAGTTCACAACTAAAAGCAGTAAGAGAGAAGTAAAGGAGTATCGATGGTAAATCAAGGTAGGATCCAACCCAAAAATTTCTGTAGCATCTTCTGCAACAAACAACACCTACTTTTTCTACATTCCTTAACAACCACAATGTTTTATCCTTTAATAACACCCAATTAAGAACAACAATTTGCTCCTCAAGGAAAAGAAAATTAATGAAAAATCTTATTAGCTGGGAGTTTTCTTCCAAGGTTCGTCTGAGGCCTTTACCCTTGCAAAGATTTTGAGATCATAGAGAAACTCTGGGGCTGTAATTCAGATATTTTTTGACCCATAAAAATTCATTTTACATAGCTAGTTGCGATGAAGTACAAGTCAAGCAAAAATACAGTTTTTGTATAGCAGTTTTCCAAAGATATTGGCAAAACACATGTTTTACCATAGACAGGGGCACAGACTCACAATAGTGTCCCTAACAGGCTCATCCAGTGTGGAGTAGTCTTCATCAGGAGAGCGAGATCCGACAGGAACAGTAATCTCCCCTTCCACTGGAATATCTTCAGATATTGACACATCCGCGAGACCTGCAAACTAAAAGATTTTTAAAACCTTGAGAAAGAGAGAAATACAAGTCAGCTCAGACTCACTTCAGATGTTTTTCAGCTGGGTTTAGGATGAAAACAGCTGCTTAGAATTCAAAGATACAACACTTAATAATACGGTCAACAACAGAGCCCAGCTGTTGCCTGCTTGATTTAAACAGCTCACAGTCTAAAGAGGCAAGTAGATAAGTATAAGCAAAGCATTTCCATTTTCTTCAGTAACTCCCGATAACCTGCTTTCTGTTCTCTGATAAGATAGCAACAACTAAAGGAAGTGAAAAGCTTGTTTGTGTGTTTCAAGTAGTGTAACACCTGATAGCTGTCCAACCGCACCAACGCGCCCGAGTACCCTGTCCTTCACGGGCTCCGTGGGGAAACAACTCGTAAGAAACCGTACGGAGATCTACAGCCCGAGCTCAAAGTCAAGACTGTCGAGCACCGAACGTCAACAAAACTTATTTCCTCCACCCAAGCGGAAAGCTAGAGCACTCGAGCTCCCACAGACAGGAGCAAACAGAAAACAGCCCGACCAGTTCTACAGTCAACTCCAGGGCAGCCGGGACAGGCCGCAAGCAGCAGGGAGGGAGCGGCAGGAGGCCGACGGCTCCC
>NW_010972776.1:751166-751400 GCF_000737465.1 Haliaeetus leucocephalus | reverse complement strand
CGCCTGCTCCCCCCGCCCCTGAGCGGCAGCCTGCCCCAGCTTCGCCGTCGGAGGAGCGAGAAGTCCGCGGCCCCCCGCGCTCAGGAGACACCGGGGACTCCCGCCCGCTCCCGCCGCCCCACTCACCAACGGCCCACCGACGCCGCTCCCCTCCGCCGCCGCCATCTTGGCTGCCCAGGCGACGTGGAGCGAGCGCGCTTGCGTCATCAAAGCGCGCGGCGGCCGCCGCCCGCG
>NW_010972776.1:750436-751127 GCF_000737465.1 Haliaeetus leucocephalus | reverse complement strand
CGCCTCCCTCCCTCCCTCGCCGTTCCGCCCCGCCGGCAGGGGGCGCCCTCGGTCCCCAGGCCTCGCTGAAGTGAAATACCCCCCTCCGCGGCAGCGCGGGCCCGGCCCCGCTCCGGGGGACGGTGAGGGAGGCGGCGCAGGGGCGCCGGCCCGGCCCGGCTTCCCTCGCCCTGCCGTAACGGGGCCGAAGCTCGGAGCGTCGAAGGAGGCAACAGCCCCGAAGCGCGGTGCTGGAAATGAGCTGAAAACCGCCTTCTAATGGCCGCCGAGGGCGCTCGGAGGCCGATCCCTCTCCGCTGACCCGGGCTCCCCGTGGCAGAGGCAGGCCCGTCGCCCCCCGCTCCGGCCGGCCGGGGAGAACCCCAGGGACATTCGTTAACGTTAACGAAGCGGCCACCGGGGAGGTAGTCGGCGCAGAGAGCCCCGGAGCTCACCGTCACCCGGAGCCCGAGCTGCGGCCAACAGTGAACAGCAGTTACCGGGGGGAACGGCGAGGGACCGGCCCGCCCCGGCGGCCGGGCGCTGCCGGCACAGCTGCGGTAACTCCGCCGCCGGTTTTGTCCGCGGCACCCGCCTGACCGAGAGCCCCGGGGCGGTGGGAGGGGGGGTTCACCGGGGGTCCTGCCCGCCGAACTACAAGTCCCGGCAGCGGCGGGGGCGGCCGGAAGCGGGGGTCGCCTCCGCCGAGGGC
>NW_010972776.1:615740-750304 GCF_000737465.1 Haliaeetus leucocephalus | reverse complement strand
CGGCGCGGAGCGGCCGGGGCGGGGGGAAGGCGCCGTAGCCGCGCCCGGCAGCGGAGAGGAGCGTCCGCCGGGGAGCCATGGGGCACCCGCCGCTGGAGTTCAGCGACTGCTACCTGGACAGCCCCGACTTCCGAGAGCGGCTGAAGTGCTACGAGCAGGAGCTGGAGCGGACCAACAAGTTCATCAAGGAGGTGATCAAGGACGGCAACGCGCTCATCGCCGCCATACGGGGTGAGCGGGGCGGGGGCCTCCAGCCCTGGGCGGGAGCGGGAAGGGGCCGGGGGCCCGGGTCCTGCCCTTCGCCGCCGGCGCGGTGGCCCGGGGATGGGGCCTCTCCGAGGCTGCCGGTGCCTCTCCGCCCCGCGGCTGGACGGGATTTCTCCTTCTCGAACGCGTTTCTGGAAGCCCACCTTCGGCTTGGCTCCCACGGAGCCTCCTGTGCCCGCACCCCGTCACCGGCATCGCTCCGGGGTGGGCCGGCAGGCCACGGGCAGCGAACTCCGGCTCCCGCCGCGCCTGGGCATCCGTCCGGAGCCGGCCCTGTGTGGGGACGGGTCGGACTCCCGTGGTCGGGGCAAGCCGGGCTGACAGCGCCGGCGTCGCAGGGCCAGCCGCTGCTGAGCCGGTTGAGCTCTCCCAGGCGCCGCCAGTTTCATTTAAGGAGAATAATTTACCGTTTGGGGAAGGTGCTCGATGATTTTGCTTCACCAGAGAACGGGTGGAGCCTGGCCGGGGCAGCACGGGTCGCCTCATCACCCAGCCAGGCTTCCCTGGGGTGGCCCGCTGTGAGAATGAGAGGGCTCCGACCAGAAATAGTCTTTAGTCCTGCTTTTGTCGTGGGCGTTTTATTCTTTTTTTTTAACGACGATGAGAATTTTTTCTGGTCAAATGTCGATTTTGGTGTTGACTTTAAGGGAGTCACTTGTTCAGAAGTACTGAGACCTTCAGAGTACCCAGACCAGGTTGTGTCATCCGAAACCATTAAGTCCTACGTGTTTAACGTTTTACTGACCTTCTGTCTGCTTAGAATTTTTTTTTTCCTCCCAGAGCTGTACATACACTTTCCCTGTGTCGTCCCTGATGTCTTCTCTGCTTTTATAAATGTGCATTAAAATATGGCCAAAAGCGTATGACGGCACAGCCGCTACGAGTGCTGCACTTGCGTCAGGCCAAGTGAAGATGAATAAAAAAATCAGTGGGGCAGGCTCTGATCATACAACGTTTTTCTTGCCAGCTGGTTGGTTTTTAGTTGGTATTAATAGGTTTAGCTGCTGCCCTTTTGTTGAGAATAATTCAGAGCTTCCTTGTTATCAAGGCCGTGGCTGGAATAGCCTGTGTTTGCCCATCTGGAAAACAGTGAAGACAAAAGCTAGTATGACTGAAACAGCAGACGTCACAGGGCTGTAAGACCCTAAAACATACTACAGAAAAACCTCAAATCTCTGCTCAGTCTGGGGGCAGGAGGGAACCAAAATGAAAGACAAAGGGATTTTAACAAGCTTGCTTGTTAATGTAAATACTTTGCTTTTTCTTCATCACTTTGGTCAAAACTGTTTCCCTTTTTAATGTTCGTAAATGCTAATGCTGCACTCTGAGTAGGGATGTGAGGGGATTTTGCTGGGTCAGCAGACCCATCCCAGTGAGACTGGCCAAGGAGGAAGGGAAGAAGTAGAAGGAAACTGAGTACACCCAGACAGCACAGACAACCCCCCTGGAACTGAGGAAACCCTAAATTTCTTTCCTGAAATGTTGTGGGGGTGGTTTTGTGCTATCATCTTTTTTAAGAGTGCAGCTGAACCAGCAGGCAGAGGGGTGGACGGCAGAGCAGGCTGCTGGGCATGGCCGGGGCGGGTGCTGGGGCCGCTATCTGTCTGGCCTTCAGTCGGCTCCTGGGGACTCGCCCCCTCCCGTTTAGTTAACAGACAGCTTTAGAAAAAATTCTAGGCCTTCCTCTCTGAATCTTGTCTCTATGGAACTGTGGGTAGGAATTTGGGGCTACTTGCTGCCCATTGCCTAAACACCTTGGGCTTATGACTGGTAAATCCTGCTCCTCCGACCTGCTTGGTCGGTGACAGCGATGGCTGACGATTCATTTCTGCCCCTTGGCAGTGCTGTGGGATGGATCTGTCCCTCAGCAACTGGGAAGCAAAGGTGATGATAGTCTCACCAGGAGAGAGAGTGAGATTTCTTCGTCAAGGGTGGAGGGTTAATTACAATGATTGTTCTGACTGGACCTGTCTGTTATCTGTCCAGAGGTCCTGTCCTCCGCCTTACCCTTTTAACGGGTGAGACACCCTCTTGATTAAACCTTTGGCCAAACTGTTCCAAGGCAGTGACTCGCTGCACTGAGTACAGACCTCTGGTGACTCTACAGATGTATATATTGTCTGCGTGTTGCTGATTAATTAATGAATAAACTCCAACATGAGATTTAAAGCAAATCAATCCCCCGTTTTGCTCAGACTTGTAGAAACGTCAAACACCTGCTGTCTCCAGCTGGCGGGCTCTTCAGCCTGACATGGTGATGGAAACTGCCAAACAAAAGATTCGGGTGCAGCACAGTCTGTCTGGTTACAAACACATGCATCCACATGAATCACACAAGCGCAGCGATGCTCATGCAGACTACCAAGAAAAGAAGTGCAGTTCCCCATTGCGGGAAAATAGGGTCTGCTGGGCTTTACATGATCTGCTGTAAACACAGTCCACACAGACTTAAAAATCTGAGACTGCTCAAAGTTGTCTTTTATTTTCCATTTGCCAAGTAATAGGGGAAGAAAAAGTGAGTGTGACTTTACATGGAGTTCTGCAGGACCTTCAGTTTGTGTGCTGGGTGAGCTGGGTGGTTTTGAGTTGTCTGTGATATGAGGAGCGCATATGTTGTTCTTTTCTTGGTTGCTGGCAGTGTTCTTGTTGAAAGTGTCCAGCCAGTTAAGGTTGTCTCAGCCTACCTGCTGGGTAGTAAAATATTAGAAGTGTTCTAGCAGAGTTTCTAGAAGCCAAAAAGTAAAAAACCCCACTTGGTATCACTTTATTATGTCAGCAGCACAAGCTAGGCATCCAATGTCTAGTAAGTGCTACTTCAGTGACTTCTATTTGGAGTTTTTTGGATGTCTTTTGACTTTTCTGTAGCCCTTTTACTGGTAGATTAATTCACTGTAATCGTATTTGTAGCAAATTAATATGTGCACTTGAGTGCAAATTTTTTAAACAAGTCATTAAAGAACCATGGAATTGTAAATGTGTAATATTAAATGCTTCCAGTGGCATGTATCTAGCTGGTAGGTGCACTGTTTTAATTAAATGGGTTGTTTGTTTTACAAATGCACGTACTCCCTTCCATTTCCCAGTTTTAAACCCATCTGCAGCGATCATCAGTGATGGTGAGTGGTGAATCACTGCGAGTGTGACCTGGCTGTGATGTACCACGGGGAACAGTTTTAAGGCAGCCATGTCTTTACTCCAGACTTGTTTACTGGTGTTTATACCCAGCAGTCTCGAGGCTTGCTGTGTCCTGGGCCCTTCCTCAGAGGAGAATTCCTGTTGATCTGGATGAAGTGTCTTTTAATTGTCTTCCGTAAGTGATTCCCACGTGTGGCATGCATGTGCGGTGCAGGTGCCTGGCGCTTTCTCAAGGAGATGAGTGAAGGCTTGGGGGGACCCTGCTCATGGGTGCCCACCCGCTAATCGTTGAGAGGAGGAGAGGCAAGTCCCCCCCACTTCCCATGGATGATGCCATGGCATGGAGTTCTGCTGGGGGTTGTCCCTGCCAGGGAGTCTGGCCACCAAGCCAAAACTGCCACTCCTGATCTCCCAGATGGGGAGACAAGGGTAGTGGGGACCCACGGTGGGGAGACATGGGCCTTGGGGAAGAAATTTATCCGCTTCTGAGCTGCCGCTCCTCTGCAGGAGTCTGCCGACTTCAGCTTCCCTTCACATTTCTAATTAAAAGCTGAACTTCTCTTCCCGTTCGTTCCCTTCCCTTCCTCATCCCAGGGAGAGGCTGGAGCCGCAGGGTAAGTGCTTTCCCAGGCAGCAGGGCTTCCCCGCCTCTTGCTCCTCTGCAGGGAGAAGCAGGAGGGAGTGCTCTGCCCGGCACAGTTGTTCAGGGGCCAGCACTGGAAACCATCCCTGGAAAGCCCTGCCTCTGTTGGGTTTGCGGTGGGGCAGAGCCAGGAGCAGCTCCTGCATGGGTTAGCTCGGGGTGGGGAGCGGGCTGAAGGAGGGCTTCCAGCAGCAACCATGACTTGTCCTGCTCCAAAGCACGTGCATCAGAGGAGGCTTGTCTGGGGGCTGCAGAAAGCAGCTCCCCAGCTGCTGGAGCCCACATGAACGAATGGGAAGGCATGTGCTCGGGGTGGAAGTCGTGCTATCCTGCTCTGCGGAGGAGGGAGGCAGCACGGGGGAACCTCAGCTCCCCTTGGTCTGCTGCGTGCCTCGGTTTCCCTTTCTGCAGAGCAGGTAGTGCTCTGGGGCTTTGTCTGAAGAGGGGGGCTGTTACCGAAATGAGGGGTGCACTCCAGTGCTTTAAACTCCCCTTTCCTCTCAAGGGATTAAGAGAAACTGGTTCCACCCCAACCCTCCCAACTCTGACATGTTACCAGCTGAAATAAAGTACCGCGGGTAAAGCCCTCCCGAGTGCCGTGCAGCTCCCCATGTCCTGATGTGGGTCCTTGTGCAATTACAGTCACACAGTTGCTGCCTTTAAGTGTGGTTTTTTTCCTCTTGCTGACTGACAAACCCCCAACGGTTGACTATGTGTGGGACACCGTAAGAAGACTAAGTACAAGGTTGCACCAAATGAGAAATTAAACTGACTAAAGCAGAGAAAAATATTGTTCATTTGTAATAATCTTGGGCGTGAAAGTCAGTGATAGCAAATAAGTTACTTTGAGACAGAAATGTGAGTTATTTTTGTTGCAAAGTTGGCTGCATCCCTTCTTTTTTGTGCCAGGTCTATGCAGAGTCGCTGGCAGTGCCAAGTGGCGATGCTGGTCCCATATGTTGCGCTGGCAGTGCTGAAGCCCACCCGTGCCCTGGCTCTGGCCGGGGAGGGAGAGGGGCTGGGAGGCTAGCCTTCCTCCCTGGGGCTGGGGTGGCTGGCTGGCCTCTTCGCCTGCATCGCGGTTCCTTGGCCCTCCATAAGCCAGGGCTGCTTCGCTCACCCCCGAAAACCATGCTCGGTACTCCTCGCTGGCCCCCATGGAAACTGCAAGGTCTGCCTTGCTGGGAGTGTGCCGGGCTGGCGTCTGTCCGTCGAGCTGGCCGGGGCCCGGCGTGGGCACCGGGGAGCCAGCCCCAGCAGCAGCTTGTTTTTGTCCCTGAGCTCGTAGCCCCATGCCGTGGTGGCCAGCACTGGCGTCACAGACAAGGCTCGCTGTGGGCTGCATGCTCGAGGCCACAAGCAAGGGCGTCAGAAGTAGGTGACTGTGTAGCATCATAGCTGTTGTAAGAATGGCTTCCTTGCAGCATTTTCTTTCTGTGGCTCAATAAGTTGTTTTTTTTTTTTAATCTCTCCTGCTCGCTGCACTTAGCTGTGTGTGTGGTAATGCAAAACCATCTATTTCCCCCTGGTCTTTGATCTTCTCTCGCAATTATATATCAAATGGAGTTTGAGAAATGTCAGGTTCAGGCTCTTTCTATTAATATACGAGTGCTGTGATGGTGTAAACTGTCCTTTGAAGCTGGAAGAGCTTTGAGTTCTCATGCAAATGTTGCATACATGGTTTTGAACTTGATTTCTGTACTGCATAAAGCTTTGCAGATCGCCTCTGACTTCACATGTCAATTAACCAGCCTCCCCAGGCAGTGCAAGCGTTTTATCCTGGAAGGGTAACATTATAAAGGAATGTGTAGAGGCGTCTATGCCGGCAAAGCATGCGGCACTCTGTAACAAAAGGGACTGGGTGGGCTTTTCCCGAGAATGGGGTTGAATGGGGGACCTAGGGAAGGTCCTGCCATCATCCTCTTCCCTGCAGATCCGGCACCGCAGCGCTATGTGTAGGGACTCGCTTGTCGGCTCGGGGGACTCTGCGGTCCTCAGCGTGGCAGGCCTGTTCTTGACAAGTTTCTGTGCTGTAGTTGGAGGTGGTGCTTGAGGATTTAGTGCTTTGGAGTGTAGAAAGCAGAGTGTCGACAGAATGCAGTATTTCAGTGAGACTAAAGCAGCCCTGGAGTGGCCTGTCTGCCTGGTTCCTGCAGAAACCCCATGTGTTGGTTCCTGTAAAGTCCATAGAGACAAAGGCTTGAATCTGTTATTACAGTATGTTACAGCCAGATACCGGTTTTTGCCTATGTCCGAACAAACCTAAAGCTCCTCTGGAAAAGGGGGAAGAGGAACGAGTCTGTCCCACATGTGCCCTTCTGCTGGCGCAGGAAAGGGTGCAGCTTTCCAGGCAAACATTAGCTCTGCGCTCCCGGCATTAAAAATATCCTGTCCCACAAAGACAGCTTAGTTGTGAGCCAGCATATGGCACATTAATGAAGATGTGCATAGAAATCGTCCGTGTGGATGCACAGAGGCCTTCTGTCTCATGGAAAGCCGCTTGTTAAACTGCCCAGTATAACCAGAGGAATCTGGAGTCCAAACAAGACTCGTGGTAGCTGTTTCTCTGATGCCACTGGCTAGGCAAGCATGAAGAGGCTGCTCATGTGCCTGGGTCAGTAACACAGCTGCTGCTGAATGGATCTGATTTCTTAAAAATTGGTCTGACCTCTTCTTTCTCCTCCAGTTGTATCCTTGTGCTTTCCTGATGCTGCACCCCAGGAACAGTCAGTACCTGAGCCTTGACTTGAATGGATGCAGGATCAGACCCTGTACCAGTAGGCACAGCTCTCAGGACAAAGAATTGGCCCAGGCTGAATATAATCAGCTGAGCAATGTCTCAGTGGCCTCATTAGCTTGGCCAATCTCTTGCAAGTCCCTGCATTTGGAGACAGTGTTCATCATTACACCAGCTTAGGGGGAACCTCAGTCTGGAGCTGCATTTGGAGCAAGCGACTGAACACGCCTGCCTGGAGCAGGGATGAGTTCAGCCGGGTATCAGCCCTGCTGCCTCGTCAGTCACCTTCCAAATGAAGAGTGTTGGGGAAAGCACCACAGAGAGGAAACACAGACACAGATCTGTTGGTTGTCCCCTGAGGTTTCCCAGTGAAGTGTCACTGAAGTCTTTTTGTTTCACTGTGGACTTGGTGTTTCACCTGTGCTGGTGGCACTGGCAGGAGCTGCCTTGGGCTGACTCTTCAGAAGGTGATGGGTCACTGCTGCAGTGACACCTTCCCCCTTTCTCCTGGAGTACATTACACCACAGCAGCTAGCGTTAAGCCGTTTCTGGACTTTAGCAGGGGAAGAATGACTTGCTGGAAAATACATCACTCTCCTCAAGCAGTAATGTATTTCCTTGTACTTGTCTGCTCCTTGCTGGTCTTCTCCAACTTTCATGCAGTAAGGGCTCCAGCCTGGTCAGGCACTCGCTGAAGCATGCAGCAAATTCCTTCCTTGCTTGCTTGGTTGCTGCAGCCACTGCTTTCCTACAGTTATCCTAATTCTTACAGGAGGATTCTCAGAAGCACAAGTAGTTACTACCGATAACTTTTAAATTTTTCTCCTAACTTCTCATGTCTGCTTGTCTGAAGAGACATCAGACCTATACCCAGTTTAAAAACAATCAGTTGCATTAGGGTGATGTTGTATAGGCCTAGACACCTCCTAGACCTAAACCAATTACACTCAGCAAGTTAAATACATTGAGGACATGCTAATTTGGCCAGGAACCAGGATCCTCTGCAAAAGAGAACCATGCAGTAATAGAATGAAAATGTCGTCTTAAGGATTTGGAGACCTACGTGCTCCTGAGTATCACTGTGCTACAGCGCTGCAAACTGTGGTTTGCACTGTCTTATGGCAAAGCTGATAGTAGGAACACCTGGAAGCAGTTCACACAGAGACCTTGGGAGGCCTTAGGTAGAAAAACTCTGTGTGTGTGTGTATCTGTACGTGGGAGAGACCACAATATTCTGCAGTACTGGTAACACGCAATACGATTTACAGAAGCGATTCTGGAAGTACTCTGGCATCATTGACCTAGGATGTGCGTAACGATATCCACCAAACATGACTCCTTCCACTGAAAAAAAATCGCATCACCTTTTTTTCCTCTATGGACCTGTGTCTCTGCCTTTGAGTGTGAGTTCAAATTCCCCATCCCCTGCAGCAGCTCCGAAGCAATGCTCAACTTGCAAAAGAAGTTTCTGTGTCTGTACGTCAATGCAGCGGACTTCAGCTCACGTGCTGCTGGTGCTGCTCTCCCTGGTGAGCATCCGCACTCTGCAGGCGTCCTCAGGACAAGTAGGAAGAGGGGAGTCTCTTTGCAGCCGGCAGACAATCAAGCAGCTCGTTTTCCTGGGCTGTAGGCACTGTGCACAGAATCTAGGGCCTCAAGTTGGTGCAAATCTAAAACAGACATGCTTTAACCAGAAACTAAAAAACAATAGAGAAAAAAAAAAAAAGAACAAAAAACCCTTCCAAAAAGCCAACCCTCCCCCCAACCACCAAAGCCGTATCTTCAGATGCAGGCAGGAAGAATGAGGAGCGTGCACAGTATCTGCCTACTCCGGTTGCGAGGCCTATCTTACCCCTTGTTTTGGGGCTCGTTGATGTGTGTTTGTTCGATTTTGCTCCAGGCTGGAGCAACTTGCTCGTCCTGCACGTTGGCGCTGTCATGTTTGCTTTGCCCTGTGGCTGACGCGTCGGGCTCGGCAGGAGGGCTGTGTGGCTGCACGCTGGTGGCTCCGTGGGCACAGGGAGTCCCCAGGCAGCCTCGCTCCCCTCCCCACGGCTGCTGGCCCTGGGAGCCAGGTCTGCCCTCCCAGCTGGCTCGGTGGGAGACCCCAACCTTCTCCCCAGGAACTGCTGGCTTCTGCTGATTACAGCTGCTCTGTCCATGTCCTCATCACCCGTACGAGGGGTGCCCAGGCCTTGGTTTGCTGATAGGAAGCTCAGGGCAGGAATAACAGCCGGGGTCCATTCCTGCCCCTCGCCAGCCTCTGCTGCAGCAGCACCATGCACCAGCCCTCTCCCTGCCAGCGCAGGGGCTGGTGAACAGGCTGTGGACCAGCCCTGGTCCAGCTTAAAACAAAACCAACATGCAGTATTTTGTGATGGCTTTTTCCAGCCCGATCAGCGCCCCAATACGCTTCCCCAGAACTCGCCTGCCTACACTGGCACAAAGGGCAAGAGGTTAAGTCATTTTCATGTGTTTAAGTATATTGTTTCTTCTGCCATGGATGAGACATGCAGAGAGCTTTTCATCCATCTTCTGTTGCCTTTCCTGGCTCCTTCCCTGGGAGGATGTGGGTGTTATCCATGTTTTGTAATGTGTCTGACAGCCCACGGGCTTGCAGCAGCACTGCTGCTGACCAGAGTTTCCTCTTGAGTCACCGTGTGAAGACTCAGCTTTTCTGGCTTTCTTCTTGAGAAATTTTTGGAATATTTTATTTATTAATTCTGTTGGTAGCACACTGGTAACTACAGATGTGGCGTCCCGCGTTTGTCCACAAGCTTTTAATGGGTGGCTTCTGTCCTGCTGTGTGCCAGCCTGGCTTCATGGAGTGGCAACGGTGGCCCTGCTCATTTGTGCTGCGGCTTGCAGCCAGAAACCTCCCCGCGGCACGGTCCTGGCCGTGCTGCTCCTCGGCCCTGTGCTGCATTGTACCTGCCTAGAGAACATGGCTCTAGCACCGATCTCTGGCCGCCCAGCTGTGGATTCGGTCTGCAAGGAGGAGCTGAAGTGCAGAGGGAGGAGAGGGGCGAGAGCGTGCCGTGGATGCTGGGCTGTGGCATTGCTGAAGCGGTAACTGCATTGCCGAAGTAGTAGCTTCGCTGCCGGGAGCATTGCCCTTCAGCACTGACTATCAGAAGTGTGGGGTTTCTGTGCAGTTTGAAGAACTGTGAGGTTTATGGAAAAAAAAGGACAAACTTCTCTCCTACGAACAAACAATGCTATTTTACAGATGTTGAACACGCCAAAATGAAAGCTCCTTTGAAACTGCTGCTGAAATTCAGCAGGTGGCAGTTATTTTTCTTACTAAGCTTTAAACAAATCTTTCAAACATGTAAATCTTCTGTTTGAGCTTCTGATACATATGAAGAAAAAAACTTTTGGAAATTTCTCATTTTTGTTTTGGTGATGGTGGATTTTCTGCGTTGGCTTTTGTTTTGCCTTGCAGACTCTGTGCTGCTGTTGGCTGAGCTTCTCTTTCAGGAGCAGCGATCCCCATGTCGTGCTGGCTTTTCCTTTCTGGGGCACATTCAAACGCTGCCTTTGTGGCTGGTGTCCTTTTTTTGTCACCAAATTCTCCATGCAGGTGATTGTGCAGTCATGAGTTGTTCAAATGACGATAAGAGCAGCTGAGTAGCCTGAGATAAAGTTTATAAATACAAGTAAAGCCTGGAATTCAGGTTGCTTTCTGCAGTCTGTTCTCTCTCCTTTTTTTTTAATCCTGTTCCTCTAGCCTAGACTGATTGTGAAGTGCTGAGGCTAGATATTTTTAAAACAAGAGTAACTTTATTAACGTTCCTAAACCCCGTAGCTGTGGAGAACAAGGGACATGACCTGTTCCTGTGCCATCAAATGATGAACTAGGGACCTGCAGGGCATCGGGGGACCCTCTGTGGCAGAGGCACAGAGCCAGACCCCCCAGTCCTCATGGGATGTGGGGCTTGCAGAGGTGCCCAGAGGTGGGGTAGCTCTCGGTGAAGCCCACCTAATGGTGTTCTGCAGAGCGGGTGGGTTCCAGCTGTCCCAGTGCTGGTCGGGTTGAGGGTGCCCAGCAGGCTCCCAGGTGGTGCCGGCTGGCGCGGGATCGGCCATGTCCGTGCTGGCAGCGGCCCCCGGCCCTGGAGCAGGAGGGGTGTCTGTTCCTCCCCACACTGAACCACTTCAAATCGCTCGTAAGCTGCTCGAGAGTCTTCCCCTTGTGCCGCGTGTGACTCATCTGGCCTCCTGCCTGGCCCTCTCTGCGCCCTTATCGAAGGAAACTCTGAAATCATCGCGTGCCGGGGGAGCGAGCCACTGGCTCCGCTCGCTCGCTGAAGCCGCCTGCAAAAGCGCTTGGTTTTTACTTGCCTTGCCCCTGCCTGGGAAGGGTGGCCGCTGGAAAGCTGAAATGAGATGCATCTGATGGCTCTGCAGATCATAAGATATCTCTGTGGGGATTGCTAATGCTCTGCCCCGGATAAGAGTCTGTTGTTTTCGTGTTTGTTTTCCCTGTGTTCGTACTGCTTGTACAGCAGGGAGCCGCGGCTCTTGGAGCACACCCTCTCCTGCCGCTTACGCCAAAGCAGCTGTGCCAAAAGCTTGCTCGGCTGCTCTTGGAGCCGGCGAGCTCCGGGTGGCCTGAAGCGCCGCAAGGATTTCTGCAGCCCTGCCCCGTCCTTGCCGACCAGCCGCTTTGCATGAGGTTCTCTTGATGCCCCCCGGGAGGTAGGCTGCTCAGCCTCTCCTCAACAGCTCACTCCTCCCGAGGGAGGAGAAAATTCAATGGCTTTCCACGGCTCAGCTTTTTGGTTTTCTTATTTTTCACGGAGTCTGTCCTTTATTCAACACCCATAAGCCCTGTCCCCAGGATTGCAGAAGGATGTTAGAAAAGGCGACTGGCCTCCATGAGATTGTGATATAAAACGGTACATAAATAGGTGCAGCAGACAGAGCCACCTGCTAACCTCACCCTACTTCCACCTGGCCGCCTGCTTGAATCACAGCCCCGGTCCCCACAGAGATGCTCAGCTGCCGTGCCCGCGCCTGTCGGCGTACTCGGCGCGCTCTGCTGCAGGGGGCAGGCAGTCGCAGTCGGCAGCCTCTGCCTTTGAAGTTTGGAAGGAAAGCACCCGTGTGCTGCTGCCCGCTGAGCCCTCCTGTAACGGGTTTGGGAGCTGCTGACCGCCCCAGCACAGGAACGCCAACACTGCCTTCATCTGCGACGGTGGTGCCTGCGGAGCTGGACAGCATTGCCCTCACGCTATGGCTCTCGGCAGGCTCACCTTCGTTCGCTCAAGTTTAGTACGCTCCAGGGCAGTGCTGAGCAATTCGCTGTTGTAGTGAGGGTTGGATTTAGATAGACACTAGGTGGTCTGAAATTCAGGCAGATGTAGCGGCAGCCAACCGCTGTGGTTGGGTTTTGGTCCATGGTGGACCAAAGGGCTGCAGCGGCATTTCCTCCTCAGTCAATCTTCTCTGCATCTGCGACCCTTTGAGCATTTGCTCAAAAAATAGTTATTCCTGTGGGAGCTCGTCTGAGTGACTAAACTGAGTCTTACATTGGAAACATGCTGCGTGGCACTCATTTGTATCAGCGAGGTGCAGAGTCTGACCATGGTCTGCGTCACCCCTGTCCTGGAGCTGTGCTGAGCACGGTGCTTGCAGACATCGCTTCCTGGCACCCTTGGGTGCTATGGTCAAGCGGTCTTTGTGAAACATGTTTTCCTCTGCATCATCTTAACTCAATCAGAATACAAAAAATAGTAATTTCCTAAATGGTCAGGCTTTGTTGGGAGCTGAATTGCCAACGAAGGAATTCCTGTTGTGAGAGTTTGGGGTGAAATAACGTGAGATGGGCTGACTGCAGCCGCGCTGCTGGCAGAGGGGTGTTTGCCAGCCCCTTTGGTCTTGTGGGGCGGTGGGACCTCTTCTTGAAGGCAACTTGTCTGTAAACCTGGGGTTCAAATTAATGGAGAAAACTTGGTCATTTCCCCTCTGATATACTGGATGTCATGACATACGTGATTGAGATAAATCATAGTTGTAGTACTTCTTAAGATGAATTTCAACACTTTTGCTGATTTCTAAGGCTGCTAATCTTTTTTTTAACTTCCATTTCGGTTATCCACGTGTTCTGGGCTGTCTGCCTCCTGTCTTTTTCTAGTTTCACTGAAGGAACTCCTCCAGCTTTGCAGGGCTGTGAGATCGGTTTGAAAGGCCAGAAAAATGCCGGAGGTGAAAAATTGTCCTTTGACAATTGTTCAGGCGTTCAAAGTGTAGTTTTACCTCTCGCTCATCACAAGGAGCATTAAGTGGAGTGCTGGTGCCAGCAATAGTTTTGTCATGCTGCTGTTTGTGGGGAGGGAGAGCGTGGGTATCCAAGTGTGTGCTGTCCCTGCCTGGCTGGGCCAGGCAGGAGGCTGTGCTGAAGGGTCCTGTGCTTCCCAGGAACTTAAGATCATGGCTGTCCTGGTATTTCAGAAGAAAAAAAATCATAAAAAATGAATCTGTACACTGTCCTTTATAAAAACATTAAAAATATGGCCTCAAGTGCAGTTCTCCAGGAAACCAGTACAAGCCAGTGCGGGTCACTGGGAGCATGGTGTGCTCCTCATCTTTGCTTTAAAACGTGGCTTTGCTGTGTGCTTGTCTTCCTGATCAATGGTATCTATCACTATGAAGGTCTAGGGAAGAAAAGTTACACTGGATAATCAGTGTTCACTTAATGAGAGGAAGGGGAAGAGTGCATCATTCTCCCCAGAAGCTGTAACCTGCATCATTCACTCCCAGTTTTCTCCAAAACAGACTGATATACCCCAAAACTTTGTTGTCCTTCCAGCCTCGCTTGCTTGCTCTTTGTTTTGGTTGTTTTTCTGAGATGATACATTGCCTAACTTCTAAGCTGTAGGTGAGGAGACCCGCGGTCTCCTGCTCATGGCAGTCAGAAAAGCCTCTCTGTGCATTTAACTGCCTTGATCTTTGATCCAGCATAATAAGGCTTGCCAGCTTTTCTGAAGTGTGGTAGGTATGGAATAGCCAGTTTCTATCAGTCAATAAGGGAAAGAAGGCAAGCATAAGGAATATATGATAAATGTGAAGAATTACTGTGTTGGGTGTTTTGGGGTTTTGTTTTTGGTTTTGTTTTTTTTTTAATTAAATGGTAAATAAAGAAAATAAGCCTGTTGAGCAAGTTTGTGCACTTACCGCAAGGTTGCCTGGGCAAAGAGGACAATTTATGAGAATAAAAAATTAGGTGTAGGACAGGAAACAGAGCGGGGGGGGGGTGACATGTAAATTTAAGTAATGTTACAGAGGGCAGATAACCAGCTTGCAAAGCAAAAGACCACTAGGTAGGGAGAGTTACTGAAAAATGTATTTGTACTTGAACCACAGCCCTGCTCTTCTCCCTGGAGCCTGTGCTAGATCGACTGCGATAGTGAAATGGCTGTTCATAAAAGACTCGGTCAATAAAGGACTGATTAGAAAAGATATATATTTAACGGAAGTATTAGACATTCAGTAGATTCCTTTGCAAGAGATTTGTAAAGCACAGCTAAATATAGCAAGTTATTTTTAGAAGTTCATGCTAGCCATTTACTTCTGGCAAGCGGAAAACCCATGTCAATGTGTGAAAAATGGCCTTTGTAAAATGTGTCAGTGTTTTTGAATGCCCACAGCATCCAGAAAGCCTTCAGGGGCACTCGCGAACAACTTGCCATGGGTTAACGCAGAACGCTGTCTATGCTGTACTGGGCCATTTTTTCATTACCTAATGATAAGCATCTCTCATTTATGGAGTAACAGGAGTGCTTTTTTCCTCACAAGATGCTTGTGTAGATTTGGAACTACCTAGAAGGCTGACCAGAAGGATATTTTTTTCCCTCATCTGAAAAAATCAACATGTTTTTGTGTTTGAGCAGCTGTAGAGTATTTAGGAGTGTTCTGTGAGTCAGGACTCATTACTCACGTTCCTAATGGCGCATCTGGGCTCAGTCCGGGTAGCTTCATTGATTTCAGAGTTGAGGTATTTTGGTGGAACAATGTTTGGGGACTTCATGCAGTTAGTACATGCTGCATAAATACAACAGCTTGGAGCAGAATCCAGCCCCTCCGCCAAACACTTTGTGTGTCAGCTTGTAAAGCTTTGCTGCAAGTACAGAGAATCCCCTGGAAGCAGTGGGTTGGGTGCCACATCCAGAGCCTCATTGCCGGGGTGGCAGCATGGATGAACTCAGTCTCCTTCATGATGCAGCTCCCTGGGAAATTCTTCAGTGGGAGTTGGTAACAATGGGCACATTCTTCTCCCTTCAGGGATCACAGCCCTCTCTTTTTCATGCTGGAGGAAAAATGTTTTTTCTCATGTTCTGCATGTCCCGTTGCACAGCTCTCCACGAGGAAGTAGAAAGTTTTCCGTAGTGACCAAGCATTGGGAAGAAGTTTACATGCATCCTCAGCTGCTGTGCATCAGGGTCTTGCAACATTTCCCTGAAAAAATGGATTTCCAGAGTTCAGATCCTAGCCCTAAAATTTGTCCTTGGCTTAAAATGCTCTTATTTAAGTACAGAATGAACTTTTATTGTCTTTTGTTTGCTTATTTGAAAGAAAAAAAGTGTCTGGCTGGTTTTGATATTTCTGTTTTCAAGCTGGAGAAGAAGAAAGCAAAATACAAAAATGGAGCTCCTCCTTCACATTTGGTCTGTTTATTTGCATTCCCATAGCTCAAAATCGTTTTGGGTTTTCCGTATGGATTGCTGAAGCTGTTGGTAAGCTGCTCTGTGCAGGGCACCTCCAGGCTGCGGTCTGTTGGTCGGGTGGATGCAGAAGAGCTTAGGAGTGGCTTGTTCCCCCATGGTAGTCTCTGCTGGCTGCTCTTCCCCTAACTGCCTGTGCATTGGCATAGGCAGGGAGATCAGTTGAAGTTGCTTCTTGCCTTCCAATGTGGGCAGAGGCATCCTGTCCCCTTTCCGGGGACAGAATAGGGATGCTGTAGCCCCATCTCGGTTCAGCTGTTCATGCCTCACTGTATCTACCCTTGGATGGAGTCAGGTTAAATTAAGGACTGCATTTGCTCTAGAAATGTCACTGGCTGATGATTGCTGTAGTGATGAGGTGTGTGGGGGGTTTTTTTGTTTTTTTTTTTTTTCTCCTTAGTTTGCAGTGCGATGCACAAGGAGCAGAGTGTGTCTGAGGATTAGCCAAAGACCTGCTGAACCTGCTGTCTGTTTGGCCCCTGAGCTCCTGGAGGAGTGGCGATTCTCGCCGGGCTGTTTCCTAGGGAGAACTAGAGATCATGCTGGCTTTACCAACTGCTGCACAGCTAACAAATGTAATATAATTGGGTCAGCGAGGGGATTTTTAGGTATGAATAACCTGTGTGAGGGTACTGGCAGTCTGGTCCTGGCAGATGTGAAATGTATGCTCTGCAACTGCTCTTCTACACAGTAGGAGGTTTTTCAGTGTCTTTTAAAGTGTTTATTTCTAAAAATCAGGCTGCTTTCTCTCTGCATCTCTGTTACACCTGACATCACATTTTGTCCCTGTGGTGTTAAATGAGGCAGTCCAAGCACGGCCCTTCCTTTCTGGTGCACAGAGATCCTGGTGGTCCCTGTAGCTGTCACCAGTGGGTTGTCACTGACACTTCTACTTCCATGTACACAGGGATGTGGTTTCCTCTCGGCAACAGAGGACCATTGCAGTCACACAGACAGAAAATTAGAGAAGTGTGACCCTCCTCTGAGGAGTACAAAGCTAATTAAAGATGTGCATCTGTGGCATCTCAAGTGTCATGGACATCTCCAGCCACCCCTGCTTGTCCCTATGGCAGCGTGAGTGATGCATTGGGCTGCATCCCCTCACGGGGTCTGTCCTGTGGCGATGGTTTCCTTCTATTTTAAATTCTAAGCATTGGGGGAAAAAAGCAGAACCACAGCCTGATTTAGGGCTTCTGGTTGTAATCCATGCTTTTTCAGAGGCCCATGGCTTTTGCAAAGATAGCAAAATTTTTTTCTTTGTGGTCTTTGGTTACCTATGGTTGCTGTGAAAGGTTGAAATGAGAATCCCCACTAGGTCTTTGCTCAGCAGGCTGTGGGGCACATCCTTCAATGGCTGCAATCTCTGGGGTGTGTTTATGTGTGCATAAATACAACCAGAAAGCTCCCTGTGTACCTCCTAAGACTAGTGTGGCTGTAGCTGGCACTCCTTCCCTCCCTCCTGCCAGGCCAGCTTGGCTGGGGTTGTTCTGTGCAGAGATGGGACTTTATTTTTACTAGAAGAGTAAATTATTGTGACTGCAAATTGTGAAAGTTGGCATCACTTACTGAACGCTGTAAGGAAGAGTCCTAGAGGATTCCTGATCGAATTCATTTTGGTGTGTTTCCACGGAAACAGGCTGAGCTGTACCAAGAGCAGGCAGGGTCCTTTGGGGCTGCCGGGCGGTGGTGAGACTTTGCATGCTGTTTGCAGCGATATCCCTGGCTTGGAAGCACAGTGTTATTCCTTCAGCGGTGGTCCGGCACTCCGCACGCATTCCTGGTGCTGTATGAGCAGGGCAGACCCTCTCTCCCGCCCACACCCTCTCCCTCCTGCCAGGCTTCGGGTGTGCAAAGTGAGGAGCGTTTGGTAGCCGTGTGTTGGTATCAGGAGGGAAAAGATTTCTGAGTGTCTGTTAAAACAAGGGGAATATGGGCTTATCTCTCCCAGCATGGAGATGTAGCCCCACTTTTCCACGCAGCTCCAGCTGCTGACCATGGTGGCCCCTTCCTTCTGCCGAGCCATTTTCCTGTGGCCGTGGCTCATGCCTTTCTCCCCGGCCCCCCCTGCCCCATCCCCTGGTGTCACCATGCCACCCCTCACGTGCCACCGAGGGAAGGGGCGACTTCTCTATGACTGTCTCTGAGCGGTGCATGGCGATGCTCTGCATCAGGCCCTGGTGCTGTCCTGGCTGCCAGACCCTGCAGGGACACAGCCCCCGGGGTGTGAGCATCTTCTGTTCCCTCGGGGGCTGGTGCCAGCAGGCACTGCTGCGGTGGGGTCGGCTGCCAGAGTCATCCCTCTGTTAATTTCCCAATAAACACCCCATCATTATAGTAAGATCCGTAATACAATAGTGGTACCCGATGCTGTCCATCCTGCATGTATATATAGGATTTGTCAGAAGCCGGTGTTCAGCCAAGGCTCTGTACGTGTATGAGGATGAGTCACGTTGGTCTGTAGGAGTCTGGTTTCCATTAAACGCTCCTCAGGAGCCACGCCAGGCGTTCACAGCACTGGCTCTCCCTCCAGCTTGTCCTCTCCTTTCCTAACCCTACATCTTCCACAGTTGTTTTTCTATGGTGGGGTCTGCGCATGGTGCCAGGCAGCGGCTCCAGCCACCACAGGGATGTCCTCGGCGGCTGTCACCTTGGCGTGGGACAGTGGGGATGGCTGTCTGCCTTCAGCTGCCATTAGCTCTGGGCAGCGGGCTGGCACATCGGGGTAAAGGCACATGGTCACTGCTTGCAGCCAGGGCTTCCTACACCCAACTTTGCTGAAGTTGAGGATGAGGATGGCTCCCTAAAATGAAAAAAAATTCCTTGTCCCAAGCAAAACCAAACAGCACTGGACTAATTAAGGGGCACTCTTTTTTTTTTCTTTTTTTTTTCTCCCCACTGTTAAGCTAATGTGAGATGTGGTTTATAGCACGCCCACCTGGTTTTCCTTCAGCTATACAATTGGCAAATAAACTTTCAGGCCAGACAACGTTTTGAAAGGAAAATGTAACTTAAATCAGCTATACCGTTTCTTTTTTTCTGGTTAAAATATATTGCATTTGGCTTTTTCAAACCCTTCTCTGCTATTGCCTTACCCCCTGTTTCTATGAAAACCAAAAGGCAAGCAGCTCGCCAAGGACCATTTCTCCGACACTGGGGCTAAACGCCGTGCTGACACACGCGACGGAAAAACGGTGCACGCAAACCCTCCGTCCCTGCCAGACGCTGAGTGGGATTTGTCTGTGCAGCCATGCTCCTGGCTCACGGGGACGCACGCAGACGGAGCTGGCCGGTGGCTTGTCGCCTTCCCCCCGACCAGCGCGCATGGAGGGGACAGGCAGATGCTGGCTGGGGGTGCAGGAGGGTGGGATGCAATGAGCCACCTCGGGTGCTGCTGGCTTTCTGAAGGGCTGCTCAGGGACCCGGCGCTGGGTCGGGGTGGGTGTTCAAATGGAGCGATCGAAGTTCATCCACTAATAAACGTAGTCGAGGAGCCAGGAGGGGCTGGGTGGGAGCCATCAGCAGCGTCCAGGGAAGATGACGAGGGTTTGCAGGGGGACAAAGATTCCCCTGAGCGACAACTGAATGAGAGCCTCCGGCCCCAGCCTGAAACGAACGCTGCAGGGACTGAGAGTGAATTATTTGCTGAGGTTTTCCATCAAATCAATGACATCATTCTGTGCTAGAGCTCATCCATTTACGCGCTCTCAGCCCCGCGGCAGCTGTGGTTAAATAGCAACATTCAGGCCTGAATCTGCTCATTCAGGAGCAAAGGTTTGACCCATCGGAGGAAACTGCTGAACGAGGCTTTTGAGGGGAAAGCGGGGACTGTCTGCGCTTTGAGGCCATGCTCCTCCCCGGGCTGGGGACCTGGCTGTCCCCGTGTGCCACGGTTGCTCGGGCGCCTTGGGGAGGGCTGGGGGGCCCCAGGATGCTCCTGACCTAGGGACAGGAGAAGCAGAGCAGTCTGGGGACCTGCTGGGATCCCACGCGGCCACTTCATTTCTTTTCCCAACATCCAGTTCAGTGTCATCCAATTTTTCTCTCCCCTTCATAGCAGTGTTTCAGAAAACACCATGTTTGCCACTGTGGTGATAAGTTCTTATGTCACTGAGTCTGCAACGGAAAAGAACAAACAAAAATACACCCAGATTGCCATTTTCCTCAGGCTAGAAATGCAGGGGGTAGCCTATACTGTGCAGACACAATTCCTCACTAATTCACACCTCATTTTTGGCTGTTATTTCCCCCCAGATTTTAACAGCTGATGCCAAAAAGTGATTGTGCATGTCTTATTTTTTTAAACAGACAAATCAAAAAAACCCACCCTTGTACACAGAGTTGCTCTGTTACAGCAGTCTTTCTTTCCCCTGGTTTGGCAAAGCAGGGGTGTGTGAGCTGGCTGCACGTTAACATCTGTGCTGTCACATCTTCCACACTTGCAGCTTCCCGAATTTCAGAAAGCGCCATCTCCAGTGCACCCCCAGGAAGGAATCCAGTCTGGGACCATGCCTATAGCTGGAGTCCAAAATTAGGGAAAATAGCAATGTAAATCAAAGTATAAAATTATTCCTTTGCCTTTGTTTTATTGTCTACTTCCTATTCCCCGAAGTCAGGCAAGTTCAGCCTGTTTGTATCTCAGGTATTTGCTGTTGGAGAAAGGCTAACCCCCCCCCCAAAAGCATGTAACTTTATGCAGGAAGATGTGGTTGATGTGAGGCTATCAAATCCGTTGCACATCCCTCTTGTGCTCTGCCAGTGGGAGAAGGACTTGGCTTCTCCTGCGGTGAAGTGTTACCTGTGGCTGTCACGGCTGTCACTAGGTCGGTGATTTTGGTGTTGGGTCCCATCCCGGCTGCAGCTCCTCTGCCAGTGTCAGCAGACGCCTTCACAACAACAGAGCCACTGATGAAGCTGTGAAGCAGCCGCACAGGATGCAAAGACACAAAGGATCCTTTTGGCTAGAAACTTCTCTGGAAGGTCCAAAAATAATTTGGGCTGAGCTACCAACCACCATCAGGAAGTGTCTTTGCTTCAAGACTGAATGTTTTTTCACCAGTGGACCCGGAGTGGGTCCCAGGGCCATCTGCAGACGCTCTGACAAGCACAGCTTGAGCCCTCCGGCTCAATGCACTCAGCTGCAGCACTGTCGTACTTCTCTTAGGGCCTGTTTGTGTCTGTGACCCCCTAAAGAGGGGCAGTTATTTTGAGTTCTATCTTTTTCCCCACTTTTATTTTCCGACTCTACAGATTTTTCTCCCATATAATGAAAAAATTCCTTTGAACAGTGATAAGCCTGTCTGACAGCCTCCATGCTCCGAGGACCCATGCCGATGCATGCATGGCATTGGGGATATCTACTTCCCTGAAAATGTTCTTCTGGCGGTGATGAATGCTGCACTTGAAGCTGCATGTTTTCCTGCAGGGGAAACGTGTTGGTGTCTCTTCCTGGACATAGCAGGATGTGAGGCTATTGATCGGCCTCTTGTATGATTCAGTGCATCCATTAATACTGCCGAAGCATTTTCAACAACACTGAGAAAGAAAAAGAAAACAAAACAAATGCTCTCTGCAGCCTCTAATGGTTATTAACTTTGCAACATTTTCTGAAGTGCTTAAATTCATGATGCCTGTGGATTTTTCTAATCACCTCACTATAGTTTTGTTCCATTCAGGCTAAATTTCTAAGACTTGCCACTTCTGTATAACAACTGCAAAAATACACAACCTTATTCCTCTGTCCTTTTCCAGGTTACTCATCGGCAGTACAGAAATTCTCCCAGACTTTGCAGTCCTTTCAGTTCGACTTTATTGGTGACACACTAACAGATGATGAGATTAATATTGGTAAGTTTTCTTCTTCTTGATGCAAACTTTCAGTAACTGAGAAAGTCTCTTCTTCTCTAGGAATTAGCCTGTGCTGATGTTTTTTAAACAGCATCAGGAGGCTGGTTCCTCAGATGCCAGTCAGCTATTCCATGGCGTATTTTACAAAGTTGAACTTTCACGGGTAGAGTTTCACATTCCCAATTCAGCGGATAATTTGCTCGGTTTTCCACGGCTCCAGCCCTGCTCCATGCTGCCAGGCACTGGTGAGGACAGTGGCGCGATGCTGGCCTCCCAGCAAGTCCCGCTTCCCAGTGCCACAGTTGGAGTGGGAGCATGTGTGGCATTGAGCATTGGCCACATCTCCGATCCAGGTGGGCGCTGCTCCTAAAGCTGCCTTTGCTCCACTGAAAACGCCTTACAAAAACAAAGCTGGCCCACGCTGCCTTGAAAAAGGGACCAGGCTGCAAACTTCTGGGAAGAATGAATTGCTGGATGAGTTGTTGTATGGAAAATAATCACTAGTCTCTGCCTTCGCAGCAGGAGAGCCTGTGGCACGAGTGTCCTACTACTGCCTGCACATCTGTGTCAGGATTAGCAATCCTGAAGCTATTTTACGTCCCTGCCAGCCCAGTGCAACTGTGCGGGTTACACAGCTGCCAGCTGCACCCAGGGAGCTAAACCGGATGGCCTAAATGCCCTAAACCCAGTGCTTTTCAAATTAATCCTGCTCTTGGCTTAGCTAGCGCTGTTGAATGCCAGTGCAGGGGTGTGGGTGCTGCGGTGGTGGCAGGGGTGGCAGCCGGCAGGAGGGGCGACAGAAGATCTTCCAGCCCCTGAGGGTCTGACCCTGGCCCATGGGACAAAACCCTGGGGGCACCTGCCTGGGCTGAGGGGATGGGGCTGCCCGTGGTGGGGGGCACAGGGCATTAGCCAGGCTGTGACTCGGGGCTGAAGACAGGAAAAAAGAACAATAACAAAAAAATTTTGTCAGGCTGTTGAAGAGTGGCTGCAAGTGTAACATTGCTGATGTCAGGTTTCTTGGCCATTGCTGAAAGGGGAAGGAAGTAAAGCCTGTTCTTTGGGTTGTTTTATTTAAAGCAATTTAAAGCAGATTGCAGCTTGCCCTTCAAAATCTGATTTCCTTTATGGAAAGTCTCTAGGTGAAATCCACTGGAAATGAGTCAGCCTACAGATCTAATGGCAGCAGAGGTGCTAAATTTCCAAACACATTTGAGTAAGGGAGGGGAAAACGTTGCCCTATAAATGCCCCTCCTGGGAGCAGAGGTATCTGAAGCAAACAGCCACCCAAGGAAAGGGGTGTCCTTTGTCTCGGCTGGAAGGGACAAAGCTCCGATGTCCCGTGCCCCTGCGCTGCCTCTCCGCCTGCCTCCATGCACCGGTTGCGGGAGGGGAGCAAAGCCCGCCAGTGGTGAGCTGGTGTGGCAGGGCTGCGGTGAGCTGGTGCAGTGAGCTGGTACAGTGGAACCACAGTGCTCGGTGGTTGAGGAAGACTGCTGGAAATGGCAGAGGTTGAATGGGGGATCGTGGGTGGAGGGGAGCAAGAAGAAATCACAGCACATGTAGAACACTCCATGGTGAAATGAGTGCATTTCCCTACTTCTGTTTTTGTTGGGGAATATTTGTTTTGCTTTTTCAAGAAGAGGTCCCTGGTTTCCCCTATGAAAAAGCCTGTGCTGTGTTCCTCCTCCTACATCAAACCCTGCAATGGCTGCTGGGGCTGAGCCACTTTGCAAGGCTCCCTTATTCCTGAAACAGCAGCAGGGCGTTGACATCTCTGTAGCAGCTTCCATCTCCTGCAAGGGTGCCAGAGATCTGCGTGGGAGCGTAGGAGCTCATTTGATCTGCAGGATATGGGAATGAATCAAAACATTCACAAGCACTTCTTATCGTACTTCAGGGAATGTGTTTGATCTGTAAATATAACTAATGGTACACTTCTTTATTTTTATGTAGGCAGACAGCAGGCTGACACCCCTGCATGTCAGGTGGTGGCTTTGAACACTGCAAGTGTGAGTCAGGACACAGATGCTGGGTTGATGTTCTCTGTTGTGAGCAGCGCTTTCCCCCAGGGATGTTGATAGTTACAGATGCACCCGCATTACAAAGCGGCTGCAGTCCCTCCACCGGTCACCCGTGCGGGATCTGAATCAGCAGCTCCTTTAGAGATGATCAGAGCAATGAAATCAGACGGCGTGTTCCTCCCTCCCAGGCACAGGAACCTGAAATTCTCTGTTTTTAAGCAGATGATGTTCCTGGCATGATTCTGGCCTCGGCCAGCTGAGTCACTCCCAGGCAGTTCCCAGGTGTGGCTTGGCAGGCAGCGGTTGCAGGCAGCCTCCCTGCTCTGCTCTGCAAGGATTTTCAAGCATTGACCCAGGCCAGTAGCACGGGGTTCACCCTGGTGCTCCTGAACACTGCTGGTCTGGCAGCAGTGTGTAGCCTGAGCCACGTGTTTGTGGTGCAAGGACAAATTCGGTGGGTTGCTCTGCAACTGCAGCCAGGAAATGTGTGCCTGGACTCTTCCTGTAGAGCAAGAAGAAAAAACATCTCATGAAAATTTTAGACACTGACATTTTCCCTGTAAGTTCAGGGCTGGATTCTCTTTCTCCCCGTGATAAGTCCTGTCCTGGCTCAGGCTCCCGGTGTCTGTGCGCACTTTAGGTTTCACATCGTCCTGAGTAACCACAGTGAAAGTCAGCGTGTTGGCCCTGTGGTTGAGCGTAATAAACTATTAGGACATTGCATGTGCCGGGCTCTGAAGCCCTCGCTCTGGAAGAGAACTCAGAAGTTACTGACTCATCAAGAAGGTTATGTTTTGATGATGCCAGCTGAGGGACTGTGTCACGAGGCTGTGGTTTTTCCTTTTTGTGTCTGTCTCAGCAACTGCAGAGTGAATCCTCTTTAACGCTAGGAGCTCATACTCGCTGGTTGTGCAGCAGCGTTACAGCTGGTTTTTAGCAGAAAGACAGGTACTTCCCCTAAGGTACCCCCTGTGGATGGGGGGAGAGGGCCCTCAGCTTGCAGATAGAGCACAAATGCATCGTCTCCCCTTATCTGTGGGATGAGCTATTGCTGTATCAGCCTTGCGATACATCTTATTTGTTCTCTTGTGTGTTAGCCATGCCAAGCCAGGCATGCCAGAGCTCTGGATGCTGCCCTACTCAAGAGCTCCAGTGTCAGCCAGGCGCTTCTGATGTTCTCAGTTCATTCTCAGTCTTTAAATTGCTCAGCAGTGGTCAAGTGCCTCCGTGTGCTTCACAGCAAGTGCAGGGTCTGAACTGCAAGCACAAGAACTCCTGTAGGTTTTACAAAGCAAGCCATTCTGTGCTTTACATACGGCAATGGAAGGGTGAGTGCAAGGCCTGCTAGACCTGTCCCCAGCACTGCTCCTGGCAGCTGGAAGGTGATGAGTGGCACTGTGGGAACCTTCCCCAGCTAACTCCCAGGTAGTTCCCAGGTACACTGGGGCAATCAGATTATTCCCCACAGGCGTTCAGCGCACAGCCATGCTATATGCGTAGGCAGATGTTTGCCCAGCCTTGCCTTAGAGCCTCCCGCAGAACCGACACTTTGGCAGTGCTCCTCATTTCGGTGCTATGAGTGCTCTTCTGGTGAGACAGGTTTTCTCCCCTGCTACAAGTTCAGCCCCTTCCGTGTTCTGCTTTGGTGGGCAGAGAGAAGGGCTAAGTGTTCCGTCCTGGTGATAACCCTGTTGGTGTGGGGAGAGTCAACTACTCCTACCTAGTCTCTTTTTTTCCCCAGGCTAAATAAACCTTGTTTCAGTTTCTTAAAGGAAAGGTTTCATATTTTTGTTGCAGCTGGACTCCAAGAAAAGTGCTGATCAATGAGATCTTTTGTTTAATGTTTTGGGGAGTGGTGTCAATGTCTGTGACTGTTTCTACACCTGCTGCTTTTCCTCCGCAGGTACACGGACTTTGTGCTTCTTGTCGCTGAACGTAATCTTTGTCATTCCAGGCTGTTTTCATTTTACAGACTTGTCTTGGCTCTAAGCATCTGCAGCTCTTCCCAGCTCGGGCAGAGGTGCCGGGCCTGTTCTGGTGCTGCCTGCAGCCATCCAGGCAGGACGGGCAGCCTGGTCCTGCCTGCAGCCCGCCGCTGTGGCAGAGCCCATCCCGCTGCGGTCCTTGGTGCCAGCGGCTGCCCCTTCCCTGCTGCCTGCCTTACCAGCTTTTTAGTACAATTCCTAATGAAAGCTATTTAACGTGGTCTTCCCTTCCCAGGGCGTTATGTCCCTCGTTGCTGCAGGCAGGAGGCCCTCCTTTCCAGTGCGTAAATAAATACCCCTCATGGCCAGCCTTTACCAATGGCCTTGCCTCACTCAGTTTCTGCCCAAAGGGCCCACCTCCTCCCTGTTTTTTGGCAAGCCTTTAGACAGTGATGCTGGGGGTGCAGCCAGACTCAGGTACACCGGCGTGTGTCCCATGCTCCGGTGCCATGTCCCGGCTCCACTGACTAGTCTCTTCTTTACTTTACAGCTGAGTCCTTTAAGGAGTTTGCAGAGCTGCTCCACGAGGTAGAGCTGGAGAGGTCCATGATGGTAAGATGATCTGAACTGTGCTCTGGTAATTACTGCCTCGTCGCAATGTTTAAAGGCTAAATCATGGCCAAACAGCACCACGTACCTTGGTGTGAAGCTTCCCGACAGAGGGAAGCTGGGACCACTGGGAATGTTGTGCTTTGTACCATGTCTGGTCCATGGTGCCATCGCTGTGGGCCCTGAGCAGCAAAGGGAAGGTGCTGGGCGGGGAGGGGGAGAGGTTGTCCCACACAGTGTCCAAAACCTCTCCTGCATGCCAGGCAGTCATGGAGCCCCAGGATCCTGCAATCTGCAGCAGGTTTGTTTTGCAGAGCCAGGGGTGTCTGAGCTGGTAACAAGCTGGTTTTGTGGTGAAACAAAAGTGTTGAAGGATGAGAAGCAAGATGTATTTTTAGCTTTGTTTTTGCCAGCTGCAAGCATGCAGGTCCCCCTGTGCCCCTGCCCTTGCCAGCACAGCTCCCGTAAGGCAATGCGCTGCCTTCCGTCTCCCGCTGCGTTGTGCCCTCTGCCTCTCCAGAGCTCCTCCAGAGCGAATGTTGGCTTCCCGTTTCACTCCTAATTCCAGGAAAAACACGAAGGTTAGGCTCAGTAGAGAGCTTTTACAGCATGCCAGGAATGTGCTGCTTGGCTCTGCTTTCCTCTGCCTCGTGCAGCAGTGAGAGCTCGTGCCAGGCTGCTGTCCGGGCCAGTGCCGCAGGGGTGGCTGCGCCGGCGGGACGCCACCGTCGGCTCTGCGGGTCTGCAGGCAGGCAGGGAGCGGGAAGAAAATAGTAAGAGGCTGGAGGAAAGCAGTAAGATATTTATTAATTACCTCCCAGGTACAATGGCTCCTTTAGCAGTGGGTAAGTGGGTGGAAGGGGTCATTTCAGGGATCATGGATGCCTTTAGGGATGCTGTCCAACTTTTCTAAGAAATCTTTTTTTTGCCCTCCACTTGTAGGAGCAGTCCTTTACAGGAGCTCACTCAGAAGGTTTCATACTCTCACCAAGTTGATCAGCTTTAAATTACCTGAAAGGGCTGTGGCAGTGTAGTGTTGTATCCCCTTCTCTTCGCCTCTCCCTTCTCTGGAGCTCCGGAGAGAGCCTGTCACAGTAGAAGTGGGGACGGGAAGAGATGGCAGGTCATGTCCCAGTGGTAGGGTGGAGCTGGAGCCAGTGATACAAACTGGGGTGAGTCTGCCTGTGGATTCATGGAGAGGGAGCGCAGAGCATGTCCCAGGAAAGCATCTTTCAGACACTGACAGGACTGGAAGAGACACGGGCAGACTCTCCTTTTTCCCTAGCTGTTATTCTCTCACTGTGACAGACAACCTGCTGTCATTCCTCTTTTGGCTGGATCTCAGGAAAAGGAAAGTCCGTCATTTATTTGAGAGCCGTGTTGTTAGAACCATCAAGCCCAGTGCTGTCTGTGGTGAGAAATGCCAGACCATGAGAAAGCCACGGCAGGGAGCCAGCCCCAGCCTGCCCCAGCCCTGCCTTCTGCTCTTGTGAGCTTGGGGCCTTCATCATGCCTTCTCTGAGAAGCAGCTCCTGCCCATCGTGGCCTTGCTGAGCTGTTATGGGTTGTTTAGCTTTGGAAAACAGCTCGTTTCAGGACTGAGGCAGCCGCTTTCTGACAGTGCGCTCACCAGCATGAGCATCTGCTGCTTTCACCGGGAGATGCTAGTGACTTGACACGTCCCTGCCTCTAGGATCTTACCCATCACAGCTTTGCATTAAAGACAAGAGCGGGTGCTGTCGTGGAAAGCAGGGCTAGTGCAGCGGCGTGCCTGGGCAGCAAGAGGGAGTGCGGCTGGGTTGTCCAGAGCAGAGGAGCTGGCAGCAGTGGCAGAGGGGAAGCAGCTGCAGCAGCACGTCTTCTCTGCTCCCTTCCCTCCCGTTAGAGCAGGCAGGGCAGCTCGCTGCAGGCAGGGACCCAGCTGAGCTGACAAGTAACTAGCAGTCTCTAGTGTGCTTTGAGAATATATATGGTTCTGATTTGTGCTTCTCGGAGAGATAAACAAATAGCCTTGCCTCCTGGGGCTGCTTCTAGTGAGGGCTCACCCAGCAGCCAGCATACTTTGAACATCAGTTCTCTCAGCCCTTCCCATGTCCAACAGGGACAGCAGTTCTCTTAAAATGGGATGGGTGGCAGGTGCTGCCACTGATGGGATTGCCCTGCCTGAGCGCAGCCTGTGGCACAGGGACCACGCATGCTGTGCTTCCCAGGGGCTCGCTCCCTCCAGCGTGCCAGCGACACAGCGCAGGACTGAGCCAGGCAGCTGGGTCTGTGCAGTGAAAGTAGGCCCGTGAGGGTCTGTCTTAGCTTTATTCTGAGGCTGGAGAGGCCAGCAGGAGCAAAGCCTGCCTTGGCACAGACGGGACCGTGGGGGAACTGGTGTCCCAGAGGGCTGCTGCTCTGGCAGGCTGGTGCCTGGGGTTTGATGGGAGTAACGCAGCGTTTTAGGCAGAGGACAATGGCTCAGCGCACAGCCATGCAGGGAAGGTGGCAGGCTGGAGAAAACCCAGCTGTCATCTACAGGATGTCCCTGAAGCCTCGTGTGCCATGATTGGGGTTTTCCGTGTATTACAGACGGGGAAAAGTGGGTACGGATGGGTTAAGTGACTTCACCTACAGACAGAGAACAAGTTTGCAGTCAGAGACATTAAAATCTAAGAGTTCTTGGCTTCTAGCCCTGTTCATTCTCTATTTAAGAGAAAATTAATCTGTGTCCTGTAATTAAACTGTTTCTTTCTTTGCGCTGTAGGTACAGAATGCTAGTGATTTGCTGATCAAACCTTTGGAAAACTTTCGGAAGGAGCAAATAGGGTTCACCAAGGTAAGGCTTGTTTGTTTGTTTGGTTTTTTAAAATTTAAACAGATTTGTTTTCTATTACTATGTTTGAATTCAATTTTTTTTCTCCTGTTTTTTTTGTTGTTAATTTTAAAAAGTAGACAATTGTACTATGTTTCGACTTCATGCTTTCAGAAACTTCCCCATTTAATGCTGGCTTTCAGCTGCTGGTGCAAGAGAGTCTGTGCTGTGACTTTTAGTCTGATTTTTCAATCATAAGAGGCTCCAAAACCTTTTCCTGAATTCTTTGGGTTCTCTTCTGGCCTAATTCCAGCAGTCTCCGTCCTGAGCAAGGAGTGCTTGTTTCGACTGGTGATCAGGAGATACTCCTTGCTTCTTTCTCTCTTCTCCCCTTTGTTCATTCAGTGCTATTGAGAATAAAATACTTTCTTCGGATAAGCGTGTGTTGGAGCAGGAGGGAGAGAGTGCAGCAGAGGCTGGCAGTCAGAATTTGATTATAGTCGTAGGGCTTTTGTTATGAAATATTTAAATAAAGCACCTAATGAGTCTTTCAGATGGACCAAACTTTTAAAGAAACAAACTATAAAAAGCAAATCCTGCACATGTTGAGCAGAAAAGATTATTTTTCCCTCGTCTGCTATCAAGAAGTCCTGGTTCCACATTACTCGGCGGCAGCTTGAAATGGGGCTGGCTCTGAACCAGCTCAGAAATGGAGATGTTTTGGAGAACACTTGGGGCTTGGATTCAGCCCAGCCCATCTGGAGTCTTTGACGTTTAATAAATACAGGATTTGAGAAAAGATACTTGATCACCATCCTGCCCTTCAGAATCCCCCTGCACAACTGTGTGTGTAGAACACCTCTCTGAGAAGCCGCAGCAGCGTGAGCATGGTGAAGGTGGCAGCCATGGCTGTCGGTCTCGCGCTGGCGAAGCTGCCTGCGCTTCCCTGCCAGGCGCAGGGGGAAAGCCTCCTCGACAGTGGGTTTTGCAGCAGGCCTTTGTGTTACGAGCACATGGACGTGCAACTCCCTCCTGATTTATCTGTCTGCATTACCAACAGGGCCAGCACATATTTCGAAGAGAGTCGTGGGGACAAGGTCAAGTTTTATTTTCTCCTCTGTGCTTATGGAACACTTAAGTCAAGAGGGCAACGGTCTGCAAATGTTAAGGTGACAGTATTAAAGTGTCCTTCAGGTTGTTTTCTTCTCGGGTAGCCCTTAAGGTGTGTAAGGATTAGTTTGTCTACAGCCCGGAGCGCTCTCTGCTCCAAGAGCCGTGCCACCTCCTGCCTGCAGCTCACCTACCCTGCCTCCTGCTCCGGAGCTGGCTGGTGCCCGGCTAGCAAGCACGTGTCTCGGCACGGTTGGTGCCGTAGCCCCAGCAGCGGGGGGCTCCACGCACTGACATGGGTTCACCTGGCAGCTTACAGCCCTTCCTCGGTCCTTGCTGACGGGGCAGGGTGCTCTGGGTGGAGGCGTCGGGCAGTGACTGTGGCGGGATACAGTTCAGAAGCAGTTAAGAGAAGTGGCGGAGGGTAGGGTTTCGTTGCAAGTGGCTTGGAGGTCTGTGTGGTTTGGCTTTGGTTTTTGTTTCTTATGAGGAACACGAACTGCAAAGGTTTCGGGGGCACCTCAGTGAGAAGGCTCTGCCGTGGCACGGCAGAAGTGCTCGCACGCAGGAGCTTGAAGGGGAGTGCTTTGCACCCCGCTGCGTTTGCAGGTGCCCCCACGCTGACAGGGGATGCACAGGGAGGTAACGCTTTCTCCGACACTGCCCTGCAGCCTTGAGTGGGTGCGAGTTTCAGAGGGAGCCCCAGCCTGCTCCAGACCCTTGCCCTCATCTCCATTGCTTTCCTGACAGGAGCCTGTGCTACACCACTGGCCCGGGTCCCACTGGGCTGCGTTCTCTGGGTATCGCCTTGGGCACAAAGCCTTCCTTCACTTGCCAGCCTGCAGAGCTCCTCCGGGTCATTCACATCGCTCAGCAGAAGGCGTGAAATACAAATGAGGACTCCTCACAATGGTGCTCTGTCAGCGAGGGGTCCCTCTCCATTTCTGCTGTGCCTCCACTGACGGGCATCACCCGAGTAGATCCTTCCTGATTTACACCAGGGGGAGAGAGGCCAGGGCCAGGCTGTGGAGCAGACTGGAGACATGACACAGAGAATTTGTGCCCTCTGCTTCGTTTCCCATATTTTGGCAGAGTAGCCTTCTGTGAGATGTTTTCTGTTCTCTTTGCAAGATGCTGAAGCCAGATAGGAAGAGCCTTTGAATTGGGTCTTTGTGATGACTCTGGCTGGAGAGCAGCCAGTCAGTCTGACTAAGACATCTGAGTCTGCATTAACCCGTTTTCCCAGGGATGAATGGAGTCTCCTCGGTCAGATGGTGTGCTCCCACACAGGGGAGCCCCCAGGGTGTCACTAGGACCTGCCGCAGCTGCCCCATCCAGCCACCTTCCCCTGCTAGCTGCAGACCTGTGGGATTGTTGCTCTTCCAGTGACTTATTGGTAAATGTTTGTATGTGTAAACATCAAGAATAAAAGCAGAGGATCTGGGATCCCCTGAGCTGACCCATTTCTCAGCCTTGGCCCTGGCACCTTACTCTGCTCGAAAGCTAAAGAGCCGGGGGGAGTTCATGGCTGGGGGTGCAGCACTGATTTGGTGAGCGTGTAAAGCTCACAAAACCAGCATAGTCAAGACTGCTGCAAGCATTAGGAAGGGCACGGATGGTACCAGGGAGGTGCAGGCATTGCTTAAGGGAGAGAGTGCTTAAGGGAGTGGTCTGTTTTTCATTTCACATTCGATGATATTCATGGAGGCTAGACTGCGTGCTCAGTCCACACAGGCTATGAACTTGGTGGGTTTTGTGCCATGTGCCATCTCTGGCAGAAGCTGTCTGAGTGCCAGGTGTGCCTGGTGAAGCCGTGCCTGACTGAGGTTTGAAAACAAGCAGAGTAGCATGTGGGGTGACGGAGTTCTTGATTAGCAGGGGAAGGAGGAGTAATTAGAGGGATGTGTTCACCACAAATGGGAATGCGAAGCAGGATGGTAGGACTGGTGGTGGCCTGAAGCCCCGAATGAGCACGGTGTTACTTAGCGCATATTCCTCTTGGTCCACGGAGCTGTGTGGCAGAGTGATGCATGTGTTCTGCAGCAGATGCAGCTCTGCAACAGCCCGAGGAAAGCCCCTCCTTACCCTCTCGCAGGACAGACCCCCTTGGTGCGACGGGGCTGGGGCTGAGCTTAGGGTGCTGCTGCAGGGACCTTGCACACAGAGGGTGCCTGTCCCTCCCTCCCTGCCAGCAGCCTCCCAGCAAAGCCCTTGGCTTTCAGCTCACACGCTGTGGGCGAGCTCTGTTCTGGGGTTGGCGTACTTTCGTTGAGAGCATTGCTGCAGTCATTAAGTTTAGGAGGATTTGAATAGAAAAAGTTTCATTCCAATTCCACTTGGAAGGAGACAGCTTATTTTAAAAAAAAAAAACAACCCAAAACAAAAACGAAAACACAAAGCAAAACAAAAAAGTCAGAGGGAAAAAACTTGTTTGGACTCATTGTAAGCTGCGAGAGGAATGTTTACTATGCTCTGGGATGCTGAATAAATGCAGTGTTTTTAAAAAAGTCCTTACATAGGAGATAACATGTATTCCTAAAAGCACTTAGTTAATTCTGATATTAATATTTCATTCATAATAATTTTAAAAGAAAGGGAGGACAGTGACTTCTACTTGCTTTCATCTCTGTGGGAGCAAGATCTAAGGAGCATTTGAGAGAACACAGTGGGTGAAGGGAAAAGACCAGGTTAAACTAAGTGGTTTTATAGAAATGCTCTTTCTACACCCTTCAACAGCATTTTACTTTTTAGAAATTATCTTTTTTTCTATTAGCTGCTGATGCATCATAAAAGTCAAAGTCAGGCATGAAGTATTTTTTTCCATTTGAACATATTTCTCTTTTTCCCATTTCTTCCCTCCGCCATTTGTCAATGAGGCTGCAAGCTGAAGGAGAACCTGCCACCCATCTCGCGCCTTCGCCTCCTCTCCAGCAACAGCTTGCTATTTCCCCAAACTCTTTGGGGGGTTTGAGTTTATTCAGTGCTGTCTTCTTTATCAAGTGATGGTGAGCACATCACCATTTGTGTTCATTACTGGGTGGGGTGTCCATGTTGTAAGTGCAGTAGCTCTGCTGTGATTTCAGCAGGATTATTGTTGCCTTCATCAAAATGGGACATACTGAGGCAGGAAATGCAGCAGAAGCAGATCCATTTAATATTTACAGGCTTTCAACTTCCAGTGTTTCCCAGGCTCTGCTCAGAGCCGTGTTGCAGCTTTGCTCCGAGGAGGCGGCAGGGACGGGGATGTGCAGACAGGGGCAGGGAGGGGGGAGCCCAGGAGCACCCGGCATCGGCTGCGCATCCATCTCCCATTCATAGCTGGCTGCATGTCCTGCCGGGTGCTGATCGTCCACCCGAACCCCTGCAGGTGTGTTCAAAGGTAGAGGCTCCTGGCAGGCAAAGTGTGTTTCATTTTGTTTTGTTTTTCTTTAAGAAGAAGAGAAGTAGCCTTGTGAGCTGGGCTCCTCGCTTGCAGCTCACTCTGCCTCTTGTAGGATGGGAATTTCAGAGGATCTGAATTAGCAACTAATGGTTAAGGGAGAGTTTTGGCAAGTCTGTTTGCCCCTCTCTCCCCCTAGTCCTCAGCTGCTCCATCTCTCACTCAGGCTGGAACCGAGCGGCTGCTGGGGGGCTTCGGCTTTGCTCCACTCCTGGCAGCGGCAGCCAGTGTGCAGGGCAGGATCCCTGCATGTGGAGCTCGCCAAAGCCACTGGTGGATTGACCACTGGACGGGGCGGCCTGGGCTTTTTTGAGGACTTCTGTTAATTTCTGGTTAAAGCAGCATCTGCTGAAGCTTAGAGAGTGAAGCTTTCAAAGAGCACCCTCCTCTACTGCTGTGCGACTGCCTGCATTCAGGTGAAATCAGCTGTTTCTCTTGGTGAGCAAATAAATGAAACTTGGGTGGCTTCTTGGTCTTGGCAAATCTTAATAGGAAGGTAGTGCTGTCCTTTGCTGAATATTCATGAGGAACTAATTTGCGTTCATCTTTCCAGATTGTGCTTCAGTCTGGGTGGGTTTTTTTGTGTTGTTTTTTGTCTTGGCTTGCTCTGTTCAGCAGCCAACAAGCTGTTAGAAGCCTTGGCTTGACAATTGGGAGGGATTTGTAGTTCATCCTTCTGCTTTTCAGTTATATGTTAATTAGCCAGAGGGAAACGATTGGCAAGCCCCCTTTTAGTGGCCAAAAATGCTGTTCTGCGCTGCGCTCCTTTCCGCACAGCAGCAGTTCTCCTGCAGGAGCGATCTGTGCTCCGCACACTGGTGTCCATCTCGGCCGTGATTCTCGATCCCCAGGGAGAGCTTGGCGTTCCACACCCCCAGCGTGGCTGTGTGCCCCTGCCAGCCCACGGGTGCTGGCAGAGGAGGAGGCGCTCCCTGAAGGAGTTCTGTCTGGCCTCCAAGCTCCTGCTGCAGAAAAAGCTCTTCTGTTGCTCCCCCAGGCTTTTTCTTTCTTTTCACCTATCTTTTCCACTGCAGAGATGACCCTCTGCTGCAGGACGGGCCATGACTTCCCGCAAGACACTGCCCATGTGAGCAGGTGGCAGAGCTGCTGCATGGGTTGCAGTTCATGGTCTCCCTGTGGCTGCAGGCTTGTGTTCTTGTGGCCGTCTGCACAGGCACCGTGGCCACCCACAGCTCGTGGTCTCCCCCCATGGGCTCATATTCCTGTGGCCATCTGCACGGGCATCACGGCCACCCGCAGCCTGTGGTCTCCCCCATGGGTTTGTGGTCCTGTGACTGTCTGCACGGGCACCACATCTACCCACAGCAACGTCACCTCTCCTGGGGATGAGATGCCCTCTCGCCAGGACCCGTGTGCTCCCAGGCTGCTGCATCCAAAGGCACGTCCCCCTGCCCTGCCTGGCACTGTTTCCCTGCCTGCAGGCTCTGCTGTGCCCGGCCAGGGCAGCAGCAAGCTCCCTGCTCCCTCGCCCTGCGCTTTCCCGCAGCTCCTGGGGCAGACGAGCAGCTGCCCAGCCTGCGAGCGATGGCGAAGGGTGGGAGAGGTTGGTCCCTGCTCTGGGCTGGAGCATGGCTGCTGTCCCTCGTGGCCACTCCACCGGGTTGGGGATGACTGAGTCACCCTATGTGCGCTGCTCGCTGGTGTGGAGAGGCAGGACAGGATGCCTGGAACAGTGCCTCGAGCACAGGAGCATGCTTCAGCCCTTCTGCTGCTGCACCTTCAGCTGCTCGCCTCCTGGTGCCCTAAGGAGCAGGGCTGGCACTGTCCCTTGCTGTGCTGAGAGACCACCTCTGCGTGCCACCTCCAGGGGGATAGCTGGGCTCTTGGTTGGATTTGGAGCTAGCTTTCCTTCACCGGGGGATTTTGGGGACCTGCTGCTGGTGTAGCCGTCCTCTCTGAGATGCAAAAAGATGGGACAGCAGAGGTGTAAGCTGCAGACCTACAGCGCTGCATCGGCTGCCGGTGCTCTTGGTGCAGCTGTGTTTCACTGGCGCTTCTGCGGCCTTGGGGTTTGGTGACTCCTCGTTACAGAAATGAAAACAAGCCTAGGTTCCTGGCTGCGTTAGACATGGCATCTAATGGCACAGACAGACAATCCAGAAGTGTGACCTTACAGACATGGTAATTGCTGCTTTGCAAACGCTTTTCCTTCTCTGGGTTTGGATTTACTTATCAGGGGTGTTAGTCACGAGGGTGGTGTTTTGTTTTCACAGTTCTTCCTGGCATTGGCTCTGCAGCTGCAGTGCTGCTTAAATTAGGTTTCACTCTTAGCGGACTCTCTGCTCCTCTGGATTTTATACGCATCTCTTTTCATTCTGAGGCACAAATTTGCTAACATGGAGTTACAGTATCCCTGATATTGCATAGGATGATACCAGAAGATACACTTCACTTCAGGGGTCTTGTAGTTACAGGGTCTCTGTAGGGCAGTAGGTGTAATTACTGGGGTAAAAAGGTTTGCTGGTCTAAGCTTGCCCTACTCCACACAGTTAAATATAAGCAGGAATAGTCGAGTTGGTGCCTCTGCGTTTTTCCATCGTAATTGTCCTTTCACAATAGCAATGTGGAGGGATTAGAGAAACAGGACTCTCTTGTGGGGTGAGAAATCTTTTTTGTAGGAAGACAACTGGCAGTAACGCTTGTCCACCCTTTGTCTGAGGTGCCTCTAAGGAACTGGTGTCCACCAACACGAGCCTGGGTGCTGATGGCAAGCTGCTCCTCCAGCAAAGGCTGAGATGGCTATTGCTAGTAGATCTGACCTAGCTGTTGCATGTGAGTGCCTTTGCCCTTCTCTGACAGACGCTACCCATGATGGGTAACATGGGGAGCTGTGCAAGCTTCATGTGCTCCCATAAACAACCTACGAGTGTTTCCCTGTGTGTGCCCACCAGAAAATAACCTTTCTTCATCCAGAGGCAATGTGGCAGTAGCCACTATGAGCAAGGGGCTGAGAAGAAAGCAGACCGTTAGATGGGGGCTAACTGCTGTGCCGTAGTACTGGTTTTGGGAGCCCCCAGGCATCCTGCTGTGTAGGACGTCCCATTAGACAGACTGAATAGTCCATGCAAGTGGAATGGGGAAGCAAAACTTCATGGCAGGAGAACTGACTAAAGAAAGAGAAAGGACTTTATTTAGGAAATGCAGCTTCAAACTTTGCGGTCACTGCTGAATTCATGAGGAAAATAACTAATAGCCCCCAGTCTGGCGGAGTCCATCTGCTCTATTTTGTGGTGGCATTGGTGTGTGTTTGTGTATTCGTGAACTTCTGAATGGGGGCAAGAGAATAGGATTTCAGGGCTTTTAGGAGATAATTGTTGAAAGATACCAGTAATTCCACAGGAGGCTGGGATTTCCTAACTCTGCTTTCCACTTTCTTGAGCTTTCAAAAGTTAGACAGCATCCTATACATACCCTCTGGTATGTATACACTAGTCCTCAGCTGCTTGGACCTGGCATTGAGGCTGCTGCCAGGCTGGCATTTCCTTATTTTAGCAATTTAACTGCCTCTCAGCAATCACTGATGGCTCCATCTGATGTGGGTATTTGTCAACCTGGCTTCTACTTGTGGTTGTTTCTTGATTGCCACAGTCCTCTGTTGTTTCAGTCATTGTAAGGCATAAGCAAACCGCCTGGTTCTCAGCTTAGCTCCTCCCTGTGTTCTCTCTGGGTTTTGTTCTTAAATGTCTCTTTTTGCTCTTCTTCTAGACATTTACCCTTTCAGGTTTGCCAGTGCAAACAACTCTTTGTTGTAGTGGTGCCTTCACAAAGTCTTTTTTTCTTAACAAATCAGTCCACACTTTGTGTTTGCATGCCTGTGGTAGGCATGTTTGAGATGTACAATAGGTCAGTAAGAACCAGACCATCTGCAGGGGACCTCCAAGACATGAAGTCTTCACATTGTGCATTGTAAAACAGCTATGTTTGAGGCAGCGTTCCCCTGGGCTGTATTTGGGCTGGGTGCTATGCAGTAAAACTTGTGTAAGTTTGGACCGCAAAGTTTGTGATCTCTCTTTCCACCACTGCTAATAAAGAGATGATGACTTCCCTCCCATGTATCGCCCCTTCCAGTCTTCTGCTTTCGTTCTGATACTTCTCAGAAACACACGATAAAAGCTTCAAAACACAAAATTGCCAAGCTCCTAACAGATCTTTTCTTATCTTGGACATGTCTTTGTCATTAATGTATTTGCCCAGTTGTTTCTGAACTATGTGAACAGCACATTAGAAAATGGTGAATAGGTTTTTGATGTCTCAAATTTACTTGATATTGAAGAGATTGAGAGGGGGGAACAATACCTCGTTGGTGTGGCTTTTGCCACAATGCTAACGTGACAAAATACTTCAAGTGCCTGTGCCACGAAGTATTGCCAGAGCTTGGTCTTGAGGTGTAACTAAACCCAGTGTAGGCAACAGACTGTCAAAGCAGAGCAAATGGTAAGTGGCCTCCTGTTCTGGTTGGGTCGACCAGAATTTTTCCATGGGAGTACTGAATTGCACAAAAGATCTTGGCATTGTTGCATGTTCTTATCTGGAAAATGCCAGTAACTGGTTCTGCTTCAACTCTGGCATCTACAGGAAAGAAAGAAAAAGTTTGAGAAGGATGGTGAGAAGTTTTATTCTATGCTGGATCGCCATTTGCATTTGTCTTCCAAAAAGAAGGAATCCCAATTACAGGAGGTGTGTATGGAGTTTTCTTCAGAGTTGGGTCCAGAAGCAACACCACCAGCTATGCTGGATCTTAAAAAAGGGGGGGGGAAATCATCCCTTTCAGTAACCAGTTGAAATTGATAAGCAATTAAATCTGCCTAAAGCCTAGATTCTCTGGGTGAGATCAGGGAAATCGAGATCATAGTTCTCCTTATTGTGTTGAACGGTAGTAGTGGCTTGATGCATTGTCATCGCTTGTTCTCACCCTCATAGTATAGGACAGTGACCAGTTATACTGGCACAGCTGGGGATTGGCCACTCTTCCACCTGGCTTGGGGAACTGATCTGGCTGAAAAATAGCTGGTTAATATTATTTTTGCCAGCATAGTTTCCTGCCTAGCTCCTGGTGTTTGCAGGGGTGGTTGTGGCAGCAGGCCCACCGTGGCAGTGAGCAGCAGGCAGAGGAGGGGAGATGCCCCTTCAGCTGATGCTGCTGCCAAACATGTTGCAACAAGAAAGGAAAGCCCCAGCTGTTCCAGCCCACATCAGAGTAGCTGGATCAAATCAAATCTGTCAAACCAGTTGTCAGATCACCCTACAAGCATCTTTGCAAGGCAAAATTTGCATAAGCGGTGGTATCGTGGCATGCCACGTTGTCCTACCTGGTGCTGCAGCTCTGGAATTGCTGGTTTCAGGTCACAGCTGGAGTCAGGCAAGAGGATTGTGACAGTGGCCCTGTCCTCACTGGTGCAGGGCTACCGGTGGAGAAGGAGCTTATGCTAAAATAACAAATACACTTCAGGAAAGCCTTCTCCTTGCAGAATGGGGTGAGGTTCTGGATCCATAAATGAAAGGGAGCCAGGAAAGGGCAGACCTGAGACGAATGGTCAGCGTTCCAGTCTTCTGGTTCTGTGCAAAGTGTTCAAAACATGGGGTGGATACCTTTGGCCGGCATTTTCTTAAGTGAGGACAGAACAATTTATGGGCTGACAGACAAATGCTAGTCAAATATTGTCAAGCTAGATGTGATGTATTTTTTTTTTCACCTCTCGCTCTTTCTTCCAGGCTGACCTTCAGGTTGACAAAGAGAGACACAATTTCTTTGAGTCCTCCCTCGAGTATGTGTACCAGATCCAGGAGGTGCAAGAAAGCAAGAAATTCAGTATTGTTGAACCGGTAGGAGCTTCCTTTTCTTTCAGGCCTTGTTGTTTGATGCTCAGATATGCTGACTGGCTGACAGTCAGAGGAAGGGATGAGTTACCAGGTTGGATTCAGTCCTGGGGAGCCTTGTGATAGAGCAGGAGTTAACCTTGCACACTTGGATTGCTGCAGCTTAATAGCCTTAGTGGTGTTTGCTGGCACACCATGAAGCCACGGACTTGTTTCTCATGTCTGTAAGTTGATCTTGAGGAACCGGCTGGACGCTGTAGGTAGCTAGAGGTCTTGTTTTGAATTATCTTGGACACTTTGTGTTTAGTAAGCGTTGGTTGTCTTCAGAGGGAGAGAGTTGTTACCTGGTCCACTTGCCTGTCACGGCACGGGCTGCAGTGGTACCAGTACAGGGACCCTGCCCTGAGTGGGTGGCTCTGCCCTGGCGCCGGATGCGGTTGAGCGTGGGATCATGTAGGTCTCGTGGACAAGCAGTCTGCAGATCTACTCTTGTTGTCCCAGCAGGGTCTTTCATTTCGGGTGTGTTTTATTAAGACAGATGTGTGGGTGGTAGACCTGGGCTTTAGGGACATTGTGGTGGATAAGTCATACTAAGACTTGCATCACTCCAAAACTGTAAGAAAAAAAATAATTTTTATATGTAATTTCTGAAACCTCACTTCCTATCTATCTTTCCTCTGATTAGAAATATAGAAGAGAAGTTTAATCTGTGTCTTTTCCCTCCTTTGCAGGTGCTGGCTTTTCTCCACAGCCTCTTTACTTACAACAACCTGACAGTTGAGCTCACACAGGATTTCCTCCCTTACAAACAGCAGCTTCAGCTCAGCCTGCAGAATGTGAGTTCCTGCCCAGCTGAAGTATTTTTTGCATGTGACTTCTGTTCTCATTTGTATTTAAACGCCTCTGGTGGCGATGTTTTTCCATGCAAAACAAACTGTCCATGTTTGCATTGTGGGAGGTACAGATAAAGTTATTTCCTTCTCAGTTCACATGTATTTTCTCCTATCCTGCACAAGAGAATCTGCAGGTGCTACTACAGTGTTTTTCTCTCCCTAGAAGGGGCTATTGCAATTGTATCATTTAACCTTGTGCATAAACAAGCTGAGAATTTCTTCCAATTTCATGAGATTGAAATTGTACACGTCTTCTAATAAGGCCCCCAATCTTGATCTTAATGGTATCAGCTTACTACATACTTTGGTAAGCTCTTCTGCTGGCTAAGCATACATGGAATAAAATATCTGTGTCCCATTTCTTTTATTCTCAGTCTTTCATGGCTGGCCCTTGTTTCTGTGGAACAACAGCCATAAATCTGTGCCAAGCTGAGTTTGCTGCTGGCGCATTAATTGATCTAAGTGGTGTTCTATAAAAATGCCTTGATTTTGTACCCTGTGTTGACGTGACTCTTTAAAAATTATTTCATGCCAAGCCATGTAGCATGATCTTTTGAGAAATCAATGCCTTAGTTTTGTAGGAGAACACACCTGTTACCTAAACAATGGTGTGGAGTTCAAGTGCTTCCTTCTGCTCCACCTAGCCTTAAAATGTGCTAAGTTTCTTTTATTGAAAGAACAGGTGGCCTCCCAGTCATGACTCGTCAGCACCGTTGCCATGCACGGTATGTTAAACCTTGTCTTTTCAATCATCTTTAAGTGCCCCATGTTCTTATGGCTGGAGTTTTCCTGTGAGTTTGTGGAGTGGCTTCTGCATTTTGTACATTGGGGACCGATTTGTTTCTGCCAGAGCACCTAAAATTTGACCAGGAATACCTGAAGCTCGTTCTTTGCTCATGTTCAAATGCGCTTCTTTTTGTTTTCTCTCAACAGACAAGGAATCATTTTTCCAGCACGCGGGAGGAGCTGGAAGACCTGAAGAAGAGGATGAAGGAAGCCCCTCTAACCTGCAAGCTACCTGGGCAGCCAACCATTGAGGGCTATCTCTACACTCAGGAGAAATGTAATGGCTTTTATATTCACCTGAATGCACTAAAGAACGCGTGAGCCTGGGCTGCCCTGCTTATAGCCCTGCGGCATGGGCTGCGCTCAGCTCCCATGGCTAGGCCAGCTTTAGCTGTGGCATTGCTGTGGGCTGTGCTGCACGGGGTGTCACCGCCTGCCAGTGCCTGGGGAATCACTGGCAACTTTAGCTGCCAGCTTTCTCAGTGGTGGCACAGAGCTTTCTCCGGGTTACATGAGCCATGTAAGCAAGGAGCTAATTGCCCTGTGCTCAAATTAGATGAGATTTATTACTCCTTCGTAGCACTGGAGAGACCGGTGCTCTGGCAGATTGCACCTTGGCTGCGTTTTATCAGAACGAATCTGGTGTCCTGCCCAGCTTCCCTCTCGCAGCATCTCGAGGGCATCTGAGCTCAGCTGAAGTGTTAACCAGCAATGAGAGTTAAGCTGCTGAGAGTGAAACTTGTTGTGATTCTGTGCAGAATCAAATCAAACCAAATTCAGTCTTTTACAAATACTCACTGTAGCTTTCCATGGCCATGCAAGCATGAATACTCAGGGGACAAAAGCCTGTACACAGAGCTGTGGCCTCTGAGTCTACAGACAACTTTGTGAGCAGTTAATTTTTGGATTTTGTGTACAAATGTATTTATAGATGTATTTGTACGTATGTTTATCCTGCTTTTAAAAGAAAACACATAGACAGTAATTTTAGACCACAGACAAATGTTGCACATTCCTGCATGCCAATGACTGTTTGCTGCCTCTATTTGTTTCCCCTATAAATCAAGTATGAAGAGAGTTGTTCCTCCTGACACTGCAACTTAAAAAAAAAAAATTACAGAAAAAGTATCAGTTGAAGTATTTCATATAAAGGGGTTCAGGTAAGACAACAAAGAAAAGTGACAATAAATCTAGTGTGATATAAATAGGAACTTCAGAGTGTTTTAAAGATGGTGTTGTCTTTACTGCTAAGTTTTCATCAACAGGAAAAAATAGTGGTGTCTGTATGAAACAAGCATTCAAGACACATAGGATCCTGCCAGTGTAGGTCTTGGCTGGACTTGGCCAAACCAGCTTGGCTTGCCACCAAAGTCCCACAAACGCCCTTTCACCAGCAGTGTTTTGGAAGGGTGCTGGAGGCGGCTGCCGCCCTGCGCTCCTCTCCTCCTCCTCCTGCTCCTCCTGGCTCTCGCCAGGGAGGTGTCCCTGTGGGGCCGGCACTGTCCATCCCCAGAGAAGCGCGGACATGTGGGAAATGCCAGCCATGCCTTGCCGGCTGCATCCAGCTATGGTGCTGTCTCTGACACCGGCTTCCCATGTGTTTCTACAGGGGCGCTGGGCATCTCCTGGGTGAAATATTACTGCCAGTATGAAAAAGAGGCAAAAACCTTACGGATGACGCCTATGGACCAGAAGCCTGGGGCTAAGCAAGTAAGTTGGTTTCTTGGAGGGAAGTCTGCAAACATTGACCCAGCCATCAGGTCTCACCTTCAATCCACCCGCGTCATCTCTTTCTGTAAGCAAATAGACGTACAAGTGCCACGTCCAGGGCAGTACAGGCCAGCCCTGCTGTCGGGAGCAGTTGTCTGGCAGCACCAGTCCTTAAGACACGCCGGCAGTGGGCTGGTCCCAGTGCTGTGGCTGCAGCTGTGGAAGGGCTCCTGGCCACGGAGCGAAGGGGTGGGTTTCATGTCCCCTCCCTGCCTGGCCACACAGGCGGGTGGTTTGGTGCGACCTGAAAGAAGCACCTCTGTGAAGAGAAGTTTCACCTCCCTCTCGCCCAAGTGACCTGAAGCCCTGCAGGGTTTGGCAGTGGAGACACGGGTTCGTGTAACATAAGCGTTATTCAGACAGTGGTGACTTGCGAGTTTGGTCTAGTGTGGAATTTCTGCCTTTTCTAGACAAGCTAATTTTTATATTTATCCATGCAAATGGGTGGTGAACCTGCAGCCTAGTTTGCACATAGCCCTCTGGCAGTGATTGCAAGTGCTTGAATTACTCAAGTTATTAGATGAGTGTTTCCAAAAGCAGTATTTCTCTGCCTTTGCATGTTCACACAGTCACTGTTTTTTGATTTTGAATTCTGTTCTCAAAACTGGTTACGTGTGGGTGGGACCGGTGTTAGGAGAGGAGGAGAGGGCAGTGGTTGTAGCTCTAAACTGCAATAAGGCAACAATTTGGGGAACTGCTTCTTTCACAAAATGTTTTTTACCAGTGTGTCTGGGAGTTCCCTGCAGTTCCTCAGCGTGACAGAGGAGGGGTAGGATGCAGGCGTGGATGACAGAGTACAGCAAGTGCGTCCAGCTGAGTCCAACCGCCCTCCTCTGCCATGGAGCGATGTCCCCCGGGGACTTCCCAGTCAGGCGTGCTGTTCTCCAGTTCGTGATCTCATGGTCTGTTCTTTGGCAGCCCTCTGCACACTGCAGCAATAAAATAAAATGTATTTTTTGGAAGCCCTTGGCAGAGACCTTGGCAAAGTAATGTCCAAACTATTGACTGGAGAGATCTATTTTCATTTCTGCTGTAAACATGTCTAATAAGGCCAATTAATGCAGGTAGGGGCTTGCAAAAATGTAAATTAGTCCCCTTCCCAAACTCTTGCGCTCTGGTAGTCTGCACCTTCAGGTTGCAGCTGGCCACGCAACTTCAAATGCCACAATTATAAGCAGTGCTCTTAAAACCCCCAAACAACCAGCATACACACAAAACAGCCAGAAGATTATCATCACGGAGTGTAAGCCGGCTGTAATCCTGGAGGTGGCTGTCCTTGCTGCTGGGCTGTTCTGCATCTGCTTCTGTCAGAGGTCTTGCAGATGCAGTGGCAGTGACGGTCAAGGTGATTAACGCATTCCAGGATTGCACGCTCAACCCTAGGGTCTGGTTGGTTGTAAGGTCTCCTGTATGTCTCTTCAGAGTTTGTCCAAAGTCGTGGAGATCTCACAATCACATTACAAATTGACTCTGCTGTGGAGTACAGGGGTATGAACGCAAAAGGCCAGAGCTCAGCACTGCAGTGCTGGCCTCTCTTCAGAGTGCATTTACTCTAGATTTGGTCAGTTAACGTTCCTTTTCTACAAGGTATTTTGTGTAAAGCTGTTTGGACCATGAATGCTATGGATGATCGGTAGTGCTGATCAGCCCTGATAAAAATTAGGACCTAGCTGTGTCAGATAACAGACAAGCATGGTCCTGGCCTCAGAGACCAAGTGACTGCCTCATGAGGTTTGTTTATAGCAGCGTTCCTACTCTGCAGGGGCATATTGCTTGTTGCTGAGATATTTAGCACTTGTTTGCGGGGTAGTGCCATGAAGTCTAGAACATTTTGTGGCTGAGGAGGGGAAGCCTGTCTCACAAAGCCTTTGATGTCTGTCTTTGTTGAGAATGGGAAGGACTGTCTGTGCTCCTGGTACGCTGGGACCCTGGTGCTTTATGGGCAGTGCCCTGCTGGGCTGCAGCCTAAGGGTGCTGAGGAACCCGAAATCCTCTCCTGTGTTTCTTTCCTCTAATGTCGGTTTTCATATTCTCTCCTAGGGTACCTTAGACCTGACACTGAAATCCTGTGTAAGGAGAAAGACTGACTCTATAGACAAAAGGTTTTGTTTTGACATTGAAACTAATGAAAGGTGAGATGCTTAGTATTCAAATGACCTCCAAACCCTGCAAACCTGGATGAAATTGCTCTTTGCTTTTTATTAAAAACAACTTTTGCTTCATTTTCCTGCCTGTCCCTGGGTGAACTCTGTGCAGGTCTGGGACCATCACGCTGCAAGCACTCTCGGAAGCTAATCGAAGGCTGTGGATGGAAGCCATGGACGGGAAGGAGCCCGTAAGTGTTCAAGGAGCTGCTGCCTAGCTGTAAATATGCTGCCTAGCAGTGTCCTCTGCCGGCAGATCCTGGGGAAGACCAGTGACACAGCCGCTGGCGAGTTCCTTTTTGCAGCTGTCACCTCGCTGCTGTTCAGCGAGGTGTACCCGTAATTCAGGCATCGGTTGAGCCACTGCACATCTGAAATGGGGCTTAATGCTGTTCTGCTCGTGGCACAGCTTGCAATGGGGATTTTGTTTTCCCCTTTTAAAGCTCTGCTATGTTCCTTAGTTGTGCCAGACTGCCTAAGGACTGTGGCCTTACTGGGTCTGGAATGTTCCACATTTCTGTTGCTCACAAATCGCTCTCCAGTCTGCAGGAGGTGATTTTTTTGTCTGTCCCTGCTCTGAGCAGCATTTGGAAAGTCTGGCCCACGGGAGCAGCCACCCTGCACCAGTGTTCACCTGCCTTTCTGTGCCTGTTGGTGTTCCCTTCCTTCAGTCTAAGCAAAGCACAGACTCCTGCATTTTACTGAATTTCCTCTAAATGGACAGCATGATGTATTTATAGTGCGGGAAAACCCATTTCTGGCAGCTCCCCTTGCCTTTGGAGAGCTGCCTTTCCCTCAGTGGGCTTGGTGAAGAGGGTTGGCAGTGAGTGCACTTGCTGACCTGCTCAGGGCTGTGTGGCTGCTGATGCAGAGGTGGGATGTGGGAGCAGGAAGGTGGGACATGGGCATCTGCCACAGCACTTTTCCCCTACTCGTTTAAACAAGAAAGGACATGGGATAGTGCGGAGAGGGTCAGTGTGCTTGCGTTGGACAGCCAGTCACTTAAGGGATGCCTGGGGCTTACTTGGTTTACATGATGTGTTATTATGTATAAAGGATTTTTGATTTTCTATCAAGAATGTTACCTGCTGTTTATTATTGATAAAAAAATACAAAATTTATGTTTGTATGGGATGAAGGACTGTCTTGACACTTCAATTTTTAAGAGCAAGCAAACAAACAAAAAAACCACAACCCCTGTGTGCCAGACTGTCCAGCTGCCATTTTTACAGGGCACCTAGAGGACAAACAAAGTTTCCTGTTCAGTTTTTAGGAGACCTCTTTCCTAGAAATAGGTGCTCCAGTGAAATGTAGGAAGTTGGCAAAAACTCATTTATTGTGTAGATAATGGTATCTTGCTTAATTATAAAATGACGTTTCTTTGAGACATTGTCGTACTGTTTGTGATTGGCTTTGGGTGATTTATGGGATGTTGCATTTTCTTTTGAAAATAAATATCGAATCACGTTGCATTATGTTTTTGTTTCTTCCTTCTCCATTCCCTCCCTTTTTCCAGATCTACCACAGTCCCATCACGAAACAGGAAGAGAGTGAGTCATTTCTGCTGCTGTTCCTCTGAGCTGTTGAAGCTGTCTGGAGGTTGGGCAGTATATTTCCTTGCAGATACACTCATCATCGATCTCTGCTGAATAGGCTGTGTATTCCCTCTGTGGCAGCAGTGTAACTTCTTTCCTTTTCATCACAGTGTCTGATACTGAGGCCAGATAAGAATGAGTTGCAAATGGTAAAAGTTATCGATCACAATGTGCAGTTTTTATTTAACCAGAACTAGCAGGATGCGAAGTTCAATTTGCACCTCTAAACCTCCAAATAACAGAGGGGAAAAAAGATCAGTGAGAGATTTTGAAGACATTTCCCTTCGCAAAGATTGTAATAGGAAAATAGAGGTGGCATTTAGTTCCCTGGAGCTCCCATCCCACCACCTTGTCCTGTGTCTCCCCTTTCACAAGTGGGGTGTACCCTACCCGCTGCCCCAGGGCAGGCTGCTGCCCCTTTGCCTTTCCCCTTTTACAGCCCATTACTCAGCAGTGGCTGAGCATGCCGCTATGGAAGGCGCTGAGGCTTCGTTAGCTGAGTGGAAACTTGCATTCTGTATCTTAGAGCTTACTTTTATAGGCACTTTAATTAGCTGACTTTAATGAGCATAGAGGTAGCATCAACAGAGGCGTAAGCATGAAACCTGTTGTTTGACTGTGTTTGCATTACACGCCTGGAAAGAATGCGACTCAGTGTTTCACAAAAGTAAATACGCTCTATTTTTAATAGATTAGAGTTAGACTTCAAGTCGTATTATACGATCTGTGCTTAATGGTGTCTTTACTCATTCCTGTGTTAGAGCTAAGATATATCTGACCTTTTTGTCGCTGTTGCTCAGAGAAAAGAGAATCATTATAAACAACTTGCTGAAAATACAGTGATTTCGTAGGATTCACCAACATGGCCTGTGCTGTGACTGGAGTTGGTCCAGATGTGTCTTGTGGCTGTGTTTTCAAGCAGCATGTTGGTTTAAGTTAAAAAAAAACAAAACAAAACAAAAAAAAACCAACACAAACCAAACCAAACCCAACAACAGCATGGTCGTTTAGGAGAAATTCAATATAAATGTTAGCACTGAACAGAAAGATATTTTGCATTATAACTTGGACAATCCTTCCAGATATCCCAGAAAAAATAGCAGAAGTAGTGGTGTGATTACAGAAGTTGAAATATGTGTATAGAAAAAAATCCTGTCTTTCTACCTGCTTTATGATGCTTGCAAGACACGCACAGAGATAGGCAGTGGTTAATTGGCTGGAACAAAAACTGTGTTCTGCTTTACTCAGCATATCAAGCAGTATTGTTTTTGCTTTTTAATCTACTCAAGTAGATAAGCAGAAATTATATGATCCTATGATGTGGAAAAGCCTTAACTGCAGATCTTGCAGTGCTCTGGAAACAATTAATCAACTCCTTATCAGACACAAATTCACATGTGGCGGGACTCTGATTTACACTTTTATTATTAAAGACAGAAAGTGGGTAGGGAGCAATGCTGTAACTCAAAATAGACTCAAGGAAAAAGGGAGAACATATGGAACTAATAATTCCTTGTCAGGATTTAAAGAATGCCTGTGTTTTCATGGAGGGATGTACATGGTGCAGATGCATGTGTGAACCAGGCTGTGCGCTGAGGCACTGCAGCTTTGTGTGCCGAGCAGGGTCTGGGTATGGGGCCTTCCCAGTAGTTTTCCATGGGGAGCTGCGTGCTGGTGCTCAGGCAGCTAACCCTTCTTCCCTTGTTTGAAACAGTGGAACTGAACGAGGTTGGCTTCAAGTTTGTACGCAAGTGCATCAACGCAGTGGAAACAAAAGGTAAGGTGCCCACCCTGGCATCAGGAGGTGCCGCCATCCTGGTGTTGCTTCCCGTGGCCTTGAATTATATTGTATTTTCTGCAGTATAGTGTTGTTAGTCAATGAAATGGGACTTTGACTTTTAACTGAAGAACGTGTGTCAGAGGAGCAGAAATCCTGCGTGGTCCAGATGTTATACCAAATCAGTTAGGATTGAATTTCCATCTTTATGCTGTTTTCATTCATCGGTTTCTCATCTTTGACTCTGAGAAAACTCATTGTTAGGCAGAAGGAGAACAGCTCTGGAAGTCTCTCTGTACTTGGGGGACAGGCAGGGGTTAACTGGGATATAGGGTTATTCAGACCCATTTTGTTAAAAGCAGCAGGACAGAAGCAGGCTGATGGATGATAGCTCACCCTCTGGTCTTTCGTAAAACGCCCAGCCTGTACCAGTGTACGTTGCTAGCGTGGGCTCTAGGATGAAGATAAATCGCTCCAGAACAGCTGGATCACCTGGCTGCCGCAGGGAAAGGTGGCTGGTTTCATATCCAGAGCCTTTGGGGGATGTGGTCAGCCCAGCCCTGCTGAAGTGGGGAGGAGCAGGGTAATGAGACCCTCCTCACGTAGCCAGGCAAATACAGCAGTTCTGTCTTTCCTAACATCGGCTAATATTTTCGAAGAATCTGCTGAAACGCATTTGCCTTCTGTGACAATTTGAACAAATTAGTATTAAAGCAGCACTGTTTCCAGAAATGGCATCTTTAGGCAGGTAGGGCTTTGCCAGCTCGAGCGCGTATTCCACGCGTTGGCTGTGCTTCCCTGACCGTGGCATGATCCCAGCAGAAGGTACGTGTCCCGGCTGCGCTGGTGGCCGTGCCCGCCGTGGGCGAGCGGAGCTCCTGCCCTCTGCCAGCAGAGCCGGCCGCTGGCAGCAGCAGCAGCCCCTTTACTGCGGGGCAGCCCGGGGTGCGGGGGGACAGAGTCCGGGTGGTTCCTGGGGCAGAAGCTTTTCGGCGGAGCCAGCACCCCGATAGCTGGGAGAGGAGTTCCACTAGATGGGGCTTTTGGACTTCCCTCCAGCTGGGAAAGCCCCTTGGCTAACGCTCTTTGGCTTTCTCCTGCTTAGGGATTACTACAGAGGGTGTCTACCGGACTGTTGGCAGCAATATTCAGGTGCAGAAGTTGCTGAATGCCTTTTTTGGTAAGAATTAATTATTCTGCGCAACTAGATTGTCCTGTTTTTATATTGCTTAAGAGGGACAGAGAGGATCGGGTTTCACAGTGAGAAATGTCCACCATGGTTTTTGGTCCCTGTGGCTCCTCCGAGGCACATCTTCCCCTTCTTTTCTGGGCTTTTTTCTGCAACCTGCTCTAGTGCCTCTCCCTTTAAACTGCATTTATTTATTGGTGGTGCAACCTGCATTTTACGTTAAGTGACATAAAGCAAGGCAGTGACCCTGGAGCAGCGGGGACAAGCCTTCTCCCATTGTGTGCTAAAAATATCCAGGCATTTTGGAGTCATGTGGTGGGGACACATTCCTGCCACAAGCCTGGAGTGCAGGATGTTGGCCAAGGAGAGACGAGCCCTCGCCCTCTCCTCTGCTGCCTGCGCAGCCAGCACCTCCCAGCCTGGGGCCGCAGAAGCTCCTGGTTGAGCCGCAGCAGCAGCGGAGGGCTGTGCACAGCGGGGCTGCTCGCACAGTCGGGCACATGTGGCATGGGTTTGCCAGCATCACCCGACAGTCGAGCAACAGCAAGAATCATTGCTTACCCAACCATCATGACTCCTTTCCTTTGGTAACAGCCTGTGTCCCCGTTCTTATTTAGGCAGTGCAAATGAGAACCAGACCTGAACGAGCTCAGGGGGACCCTTTTCCTCGGTGGGGTATCATGGAGAGCTATACTGGGAAGGTGGCCTCTGCAGAGAGGCTGTTACCCTGGTTTAAGGTTTTCACCTGGAAGGACTGGGATACCTCACTCTGCAATGTATACGTTAATAAGTCAATGTATACATTTCTGCTGTAAGCCTTTCTGTGCACTGAACCTTGTGTTTCATACAAGCATGGGAATTGGTGGGTAGTCTTTGTACGAGAAACGGTTAAACTCCCTGCAGCAGGTTGTGGGGCTCAGCAGCGTTGCTCCCAGGCTGGGATCTGGCTGAGGCCATCGTGCCCCTGCCCCATGGCACGCATGGGCCGGGGCAGGCTGTGAGCCCCTTAGGTGAGCCCCAAGGGTTGGTCTCCCACATGCCTAAAGGCTGAGCCGTTCTCACTGTCCCTGCCCGAGGGGCTGGAGCATGGGGCAGGAGGTACATTTACCTTGATACCCGTGTGCCTCGGCCTTACTCCAGCTGACATCTGATATTAATGTAGTATTCGCACGCTTTTAATATTGTTTTTTACTATTGTTTACTATTGTTTTTACTATTGTTTATTAAAACAGCTGGTTTGTGCTGACATATAGCTGTACCCAATTCCCACAGAGCCACAGCTTCAGACAGCTGTCCAGTTACGCTTGCATGATGACTAATTACTTAGCCTAAGTTTCTATTGCTTCTTGATTCTCACCCTCCCAATGAATAGCTCTGCGGTTTTCTCCTCTGAACCCCACCAGTGAGTGGCTTTTCATTTTATTTATATGCATTGGTCTGGTTGACCACTTGGCCACCCCACTGTGTATGAACTCATGATGGAAAGTCCAACAACACAGAAATAACTGCTGCAGAAGGATTTCATCCTGAACTTCAGTAAGAAGATAGATTTGTTTGTTTGTTTGCTTGTTTTGTCTCTAGTCCTGTTTCTTTTTTAAAATAAATCATGCAGTTTATTTCTTTAGTCCAGCTGCCCCCCATCCTCCAACTATGTCCTTTACTTCGTCATACTGCAGAAGTGATGTGGTTGTTCGGTAAGGGTAGGCAGGAGCAAAGTGTACTTCCATGCTGTTGTGCCGCCTCCTCTGAGCTCCCTCCTCTCTGTGCAGCAAGAGGGAGTGTTCCCAGAATAGCCTTCAGGGGAGTAGCTGCGAAGGAGGGATTGGAGCTGGACACTTAGATTACTTTGGATATCGGAAAGCTTATCTTGGATCTGTTGAAATGTGTCGTTTCTGCCAGTCTTGGCTATGCTGGGAAAAAACAAACTATAGAGAATATGGTCTCACTAACTTTTCACCACTGCTTAAATGTTACCTTCTGCTGCTTCTTTTGTCCCTAGTTAGCACTGCTCCTCAGCTTTTCTAAAATACTAATGCTGGTACCGTTCTGCTTTTCCCAACCATGAGAATCAGGAGCTTTCCTCATGTGCTGCTGTGGCTTCATTCATCTCGAGAGGATACCCTCCCCGAGAGTGTGCTAGCTATTAACAACCTCAAATGGGCCTTATTTTAAAGCCATTTTGTTCTTCCTCCAGATCCAAAATGTCCAGGGGACGTGGATCTCCAAAGTGGCGATTGGGACATCAAGACGATTACCAGCTCACTGAAGTTTTATCTCAGGTAGCACTGCAGATCCCACCTGCCCCAACTGGGCAAAGGAGCTCGGGGCTGATCCAGGTGAAAAGCGGATTGAACTGCCAGATGTTAACAGCTGGCTGTTGGAAAGGGCAAAGAAGTGACAAAGGCTTTGGGAAGAGGAATGGATTTTTTAATTTTGTATCATTTTTTGAGAAATATACCTGTTGTAGAAACCCCATATCCCATGGGGAAAGCTGTTTAAATAATACTGGCTGGGGGGAGATGCCACTGGGAACCGGTGGTACTGGAGGGCAAGCAGGTTTGCCCATCAGTCCTTCAAGATCAGTCATGAGTGGGTTGTGCTGCCCTGCCAGAGCTTAGTTTTCTTTCTGGTTATTGCAGGAACCTGTCTGAACCCGTCATGACGTACAAGCTCCACAAAGAGTTGGTCCTGGCTGCCAGTAAGTCCTTCAGCTGCCTTGCTGATGGTCCCTAGCCCTGCCCTCCCCAACCAGTGGACATCAAAATCACTTGACAGAGCTCTGCCAGCCCAACACTGGGGTGTCCAGCTGCTTCCCTCTGTAGAAAGAGCAGTGAACCTCTCTTTTGAGTGCTTAATTGTGCAAGGGAGGTGGTGGTGTTTCTTCCCTTCCTTCCTTTGCTATTGCAGTACTCTTCCCTCTAACAGGGTTTCATGCTCTCAGAGGGTCTGGAGAGCCAGGGGATGTCAACTAACCTGAAATCAGCACAAGTGTCCCAGAAGAATTGTTTCTCGATACTATTAATATATTTATTTTAAAACCTGTGAGGGAATGGGATGTGCTGTTGCCATACAGATAGATAGGTGCTTCCGTTAGGTCATGAAATTTGTTCTGGGATGTTGAATCCAAAGTGTCTACCAATACATGAAAGACATTTTTCTGCTGTAGCTCTTGGGACTAAGCCACAGCCAGTATTAACAGAGATTAGCCAAGTAACATGGGTATACTGACAGGGCATTGCCTGTGCTAAACCGGCTAGTCCTCAGCGGTCCTGTTGTTATGGCCATTTCAAATAAGCCATAATAGTTCTGAACTGGCTGCATCCTCAGAGCATGTTAAGAGCCAGCATGCTGAGATGGAGACTACATGGATACAAGGAGTTGATCATGTCCCTCAGCATGAGAGTACTGGCATTTGGAAATTTGTGGCACACTCAAACACTTTGGATTAAAGTATCCTTAACACCCCCATGCCTCCTTGAAGTCAACGGGAGGGTAGGAGAGTGCCTGCTTGTCCTATGTTTGGACGTCTAGAGAATTAATAACACTTCTTTCTTGGAAATGAAAATTTTCCACCACCTACAGATTGTGCTCAAGACCAAGATTTATTAGTTTCAGAACTGGTTAAACCAATGATGGCTGGGTATGTGCAAAATCATAATCCCTCCCCTACCCTCTCTCAGAAACTTGAACCATTAAGCTTCCCAGCTACCAAGATCCCACCCTATTCTTTTCACACTGAGTATTTTATTGTTTCTTGATTATTTATGCTTCTAAGGGTGACCTCTTTGGGTCAGGGACTCAATTTTTTTTCCCTGCAGGACATTTCACCATGTGGTTCAGTGTTACAGCTATCTGGGCTGATAAGATACCCAGCAGAGCGGCCATGTGTTCCCCAGGTGTGCTGGTGTGTGGGGCAAGGGTGCGAAGGGGAATACCCGGCCATGCCCAGCCTGTTTCCCCAACCATGCTCAGAGGCAGAGTGTGACCCTCAGCTCCCTTTCAAGCTTCATTTCTCCCACTTTCCACTTCATTTTGTTTCTCACAATGATTACCCTGTTGCTATGTAATCTCACTTTCCTTCTGCTTCCCTTCGCCAGGTTTGGCCAGCCAGCCCTATGTTGCAGAAGGAACAGCTCCCACAGATTTTCTTTGGTTTTATCTTTCTCTTATGTATATACTTTGAAAGTGGTGGGCACAAACTTTTCTTTGTGTTACTTCTTTGCAGAATCTGAGAACCTGGATTACAGACTGGGAGCCATTCACGCGCTCGTCTATAAACTACCTGACAAGAACAGAGAGATGTTAGAGCTCCTCATACAACACCTCGTCAAGTAAGCAGACATTTTTCTCTAAAGCCAAAGTAAGGGGAATAATGGAGTCAGCAGAACAAGTCTTTTTTTGTGGCAGGTTTGCAAAATTGTATCCACCACAGTCCCCCTAGGAATTTACGTTTTGACTGCACAAATGGTATGATTATCCTTGCTACCCACTGCATTAAGTGATGCTTCTCTTTCTAATTGCCATGTTCATCCCCTTTCTGACAAGTACCAAGCAGGAAATAATTTTAAAATTAAAATACCCTCTGACAGCAGAGCTATAAATTGTCACCTCTCACTCCAGTTAAAAAGAACATTAGTTGTCGGGTTTGGGAATGGCTGTAGGACCTGTGCCTATGGGCTGAACGTGAAGCATGCTTTGGTTTTATGTGCTGCTCTATGGATTCAATGTCCTGAGCCCTTAGAGCAGCACGAAGGCTTGAGTGTGTCAGTCTCTGCTCTCATACAGGCATGTTGGATGCTTGGTGGCACTGAGCCATGCTGCTTCCACCGGTGAGCCACTGCAAGTCTGTTACTTGATGATAATAGCACCAGCACTGCATTGGGAAATGGGTATTTTCCTGCCTCCTTGTCACACCGAATGTGAAGGCTCAGTGTGGAAGCTCTGCCCTCTCCACCCCAGGGAGGAGCAGGGGCACAGCAGGGAGAGAGGCTTGTGGTGAGTCATGTTGAAGCTCAAAAGCAAGGGAGCAATCTGTGTGCAGGTCAGGAAGGACCAGGGCTTGCAGAAGCAATGGCTTTTGTATGACAGGGGTTGCTTTGGACCTTTGGAGAAGTCGTTTTCAAAACTGGACTGTTCCAGAAATAAGCAGGGCTGATCTGGGATTGTCATGTCCTGATACTCAAGGCAAGTGCTTGGCCACCAGTGCCATGCCCTCTCTTTGGGGCGAGGAGGGCTGGCTGGGGGATCCTGCCTGCCATCCGGTTCCAGCCTTTCAGGCACATGTTTGTGTGGTTCTTAGAAACCTCTGCATAAGTGGCAGAGCTGAGTGACTGGCATGCAGTCCGATGAAGCTAACACTGTACTTGTGGTCACTGTGTTTATTCCTTAAAGTGCTTACGCTTAAATTCTGTTTCCTCTCCCCTTTATGCTGACATAAACGCCTTTAACACCAGAGCTACAGGGCAAACTCAGAATTCATTATGTGTCAGCATCAGAGTCTCTCTCCTCTGGTCTGCTTCTGGAAACAGGTAGTGCCCACCTAGGTGGTTAGTACTTCAGTCAACAGTTGGTGCTGCTCCACACGCTTGCACGGTCCTCCAAAGCTTGAAGGCTGCTGGGCAGAGAGAGCTCTGTTCTGTGAAAATGGTGGTTCTTTCAGAAAGAAGATGCTGTGTAGAGATTTACTTAAAACCTCCAAAGTGTGCTCCCTGCATTCGGTCCTCCTCCTTCAGGGAGAGGAAAAATTAAAGCCCAAAGTCAGTTCTGGATAAATAGGGTATTCCAATCGACATGATTCCTTTTGCGTATGTATTGCACAGATGACTTTTGATTGCAGGGTTAAAAGAGGAGCTAGGAGTGGGAAGGGATCAAATAAAAATGCCGCCAGCATGTAGCTCTCCCAAACAGTTGTCCTAGCCAAACGTGCATGTCATGACTAGAGGCATGTTTTGTCTCTGGTAGGGTTGGGAAACAAATTCTGCTGAAACAAAATGAAGAAAATTGAATGACTGATTCTAACTGTATCCTTTTCCATTGCTTGGAATAAGATCTGTTTGGAAAAAACCAAACCAAACCAAAACTTATTCCTTTTATCCCTCCTCTCCACAGCATATGTGAGCACAGCCGAGAGAATCTGATGTCACCGTCTAACATGGGAGTGATATTTGGACCTACCCTCATGCGAGCACAGGAGGACACCGTGGCAGCGATGATGAACATCAAGTTCCAAAACATAGTAGTTGAGATCCTCATCGAGCACTTTGGGAAGGTACAGGTGGCAGCACTGGGAATGCCTCCATGCAGCTCCTGGCTGCTCCATCATGTTTGTGCAAACTGTTGCTGTGGCAACGATGTAGAGCTCTGGCTCCTTTTCCTGGAGTCTCCTTAGGGACTGGTTTTTTTTTTATATAATATACTGTTCTGAAATGCTTCATAAGGAAACAAAAAGTGTAGCAGATATGTTCCTCACTGTTGCCTTTAGCTAGTTCTGAAGGAAAGCCTGAGTCCAGGGATTTTTGCTTTTCTGTTTAAAGAGGAGGAATTTTTATTGGAAAAAAACCTATTCCACACCTGGACCTTACACTTTCCTTAGCTGAAGACAGGAGCTAGACCAGAGCATAACGGGTTTCAAGAGGCACAGTCCAAGATGAGACACTATACAACTATTAATACAGGGGAAGAAACCCCAAAGCAGACATGTATTGAAGGGTTGATGAAAATAATTCAGCTGTGTATACAATCTGTTCAGATCCAAGTGTGGGCAAGTCTGGGGAGGGGAGCTGCTGCCTGGGGTGGAGCTGTCAGAGAAGACTTCAGCAGGCAGCCAGTGCCCCTTGTGTTGGGGCAGTGCTCTGCACAGGGCAGTGAACCCTGGCGAGGGCTCAAGCAGTGTTTGGCTTTCATGGGATCTTTGCTGAATATTTTTGTCCAAGAGCATTGCCTAAATGCACAGCCTGGATTAGTCTGCTGTGGTGGGTGCTGAAGATTCACATGTAGACAACAGCTTTTTGTTGTGTGGTGTTTTGTCTCCTGATGGAAAGCAGAATATTCCACTGTCTTCTGTATTAGCGCTTTCTCCTCGTGATACCTGATATAATGGCTTAGGGTTCTCAGGGTGGCTGGAGGATGATAGAGCCATATGTTGATATTTAAAAACTCAAGCAGCATTTGCATTCAGATCAGCACACCAGGAACCAGATTGCTTTCCTGATAACAGTGCTGGGTCCGAAAGATTGAGTTTGGTCCTTCAGCTTTTCATAATACTTTACATTACAAAGTGTCCAAACAATCTCTTATGTCTTAGAGGAGGGGAAAGTTTGAAGGCATCTTTTAAAGGATGTTGCTTGCTGTAGGGAGGGTGGGGTAGCGCTCCCAACAGACAGGGCAGCACACATGTGGAAGTGAAGCTCCCTTTTTGGGAAAGGAAGAGGAAGACGAAGCTGAAAGAGCAGGGTTCTTGCAAAAGTGGATGTGGAGTTGGAGCAACCAAAGGGGGACCAGATGGGTGGTGTGGGAGTTGGTTGTGGTTCCGAGGATCGAAACCAGAGAAATGGGATGAAAGAGTTCACAGACATTTTTGAGTACCCACACAAGAAGCTCGTGAAAATCACATGCCAGTTCCTTTGTAGGTCTCTGCAAATGCTTTTAATAAGTTCCCACAGCAAAACAGTGAATCGTTTGTGTTAGGATCCTCACACAACTTGCTCCAGAACTGAGCCTCTGTCCTCCCCTCTTGTACAGCCTGCAGTGCAGACTGAGTCAATACACGATTTACATTGCCACCTCTAAGAGCTGGAATTAAAACTTTAATTAAGCCAGACATCCCTTTGCTTACTTTTAATTTCTTCAGCGATAAGGTTAAGTTAGTAACATTTATTAGATTGAGTTTGTAAGTTCAGCATCAGAGTTGAAAGTATCTTCAGCTCAGACATGAGCAAACACTTTAAATGAGTCTAGAAGAGGAGAGGGATATGATTTATATGGTGCAGCATGAAGACTCTAAGGACAAAGTAACTATTCATGAAGTCTTTGTGGATAATTACTGTTTCCACAGCTTATATTTCAATGCCATGGTTAAATTAATTAAGTTGATCACTCTGGAAACACTTTCTTCACTGTACAAACCTTCTAAATATGAGTGTCTGTCAATATCTTTGTACCTTCAGGTTGTTTAACTTGGATTTTCATTTAGAAGGCAGAAGCAAAGCAGAGGCTGCACCCACATCTTAAAAAGAGTAGTTTGCCATGGATTTTAGCATGGTTTTCAGATGTTGAAAAGCATCTTGTGAAAACAGCATTCAGTGGTACCTGTATAAGCATCCGTGGGGAGCTTAACACTTCTTTTTCTTTAAAAAATAATATTGGATTCTTGTCAATATGTAGGATTGAGATTGATATTTCCAAACAATTGCCCTGCTGCAGTTAATCCTTTGCTATTTTAATAATACATAAGCTGCTGCTTTTATATCACGGGCTGTTAATGTCATAGCAAATTCCTCTGAATCCAGGTAGGGGGACTCACTGGACCTTGTATTCTGGAGTGGGAAAAATGTACTGCCCCTGCAAAGGGCAGAGCCCCTGTTGGCATTAAGCATCAGCAGCCATGCCGTGTCACCGAATCGGGAGAGAAAAGCAGCTTCAATGACCAGATTGGGGTTTGGAGCTGGTCTGGGTCTTTGCCCTGAATGTGTTGTTCCTCCCCTCTTTGTGCAGAGTAGGGCAGACTAAGTCAGGAACAAAGCTGGAGTACCAGCACATGGTATTTATACTGAGCCTGCTGAGTGAAAGCCTGGGCAGACTAGGTTGGGTGCAGTTCAGGTCCGACCTTGCCCCTGCGCTCCCCAGGTAAGGAAGATGTGGGGAGCCCAGCTGCCAGTGCCCACCCTCACCGTGGTACATGCTACCTAGTCTTTGGGATCAAGACGGTTAAAGTGGGGGCATGTTTTTCTCTCATCCCCCTTCTTGATTTCCCAGAACTGCTCTTTGGCTGGGAGAAGAAGGAATATGCTTTTGGTCTGAATTACGAAAACAGCGTACTTAATCAAATCAGAATGTTAAATTTCTTCATTTTAAAATTTTTCTGGGTAACACAGTAAAATTGTTCTTCCATAACAAAGCATGCACCGAGGGAGCGGAGACCCTCCTCATCGGTGGGTCTGGCACCAGCTCTTGTCCTCTGGACTTGAGCCGTCTCCTGCTGACAGCCAGGAAGGGACCAGGACGGGCAGCGCAGCCTCGAGTCTCGGCAACTTGTGCTACCCCGTCTGCTGTAACTCACTCTTTAAAGCCTGATATAAATTCAATGAATATCCATGCGAAAAACACAAAAGCAGTGGGTTTGGTCCTTAATGTGGTGTTTCAGATCTTCAAGAGACTGCCCGGAAGCTTAATTCTTTTTCAGCTTTTAAAAAAAGCACTGACATAAGTAAGAACCTCTACATTAAACCCAGCCAATTAGGTGCCATATGACCGGTGAGGAAAGGAGATAAAACTCCTTAGCAGCTTTGTTTTTATGCCAGTATTTCATCCAAGATAATTTCACAGAGCCACATACTTCCTTGTAAGCCAAGAGCTGAAGGGTTTTTTAGCGTTCAATCTAAAACAACGTGGTGGTTTGTTTGGGTGCTTTCTGTAGATTATATCACCTCGCTGGTGTGGAAAACTTGATGTTTCTCAGAAACTGTCAGCTTCAAAACTTCCTTAATCTGCTCCAGGATAATTTGTTTCTACACATTTTGTCTGTATTTGTGATTTTGCTGTGTTAATTAGTTTAGCACTGCAGTTTCTGCAGTGGGTGTGCAAGGTGCAAAGCAGGCAGCCTGTCCATAGGAAAGACCACGGCAGGATGCGTCTGTAGACCCATAACTAAAGCATCAGCGCTGCTCCAGCCCCTCTCTAGCCTCGGCAGCCCGGGCTTTCCCAAGTGCTACCGACCCTTGAGAGGGGCTGGTGCGCACCATCTGTCCCTCTCTGGAGACGCTGGTTAGGAGCTGGGGTCACAGGGCTGGAGCAAAGGGCTGCGAGGCTCTCATGGGCTGTGGCTGGTCAGAGTGGTTTGGAGCAGCCCTGGCTTTTCCAGCCCTCCTGGGTCAGTCAGAGGTGACTTGGGCCACAGATGGGTTCTGTGCCTGCTGGAGAGCAGAGAGGAGCAGGGCAGCCCTTGGCAAAGGCAGCGGGCGGCCACTTGCCATGCAGGAGCTGGGTCTGTGCTCCTGGCATGGCTCAACCTCTGAACTCCCTACTCTGCTGCGAGGTGCCTTTTAATGACACCAGGTTAATGAGGCGAGCCTCTGGGGATGTCATTCAACCTGGTGGGATGGAAGAGTCATCTAAACGTGTCTGTCTTTACAGATCTACTCCGGCCCTCCAGAAGACACCACTGCCCCCCCAGTGCCTCCTCCCAGGGTGGCTGCCCGGCGACACAAACCCATCACCATTTCCAAACGTCCTCTGAGGGAAAGACCCGTCTTCTTCGGTGCTTCTGTGGAAGAAAGTGGAGGTCAGTCCGGCTGGTCACTGGTGCCTTACCTGCCTCTCCCCACTCCTGTTTCTTGTAACACTTTCCAGGAGCAATGGAGATAACAATAGCAGGACTGCACTTCCCAGGCCATGAACACAGCAGACAGCGAGATCTGTTGTTCAGTGAGAAAGGAAAGGAAAAAAATACTCACACATAGGTTGCATCACCTCACAACTCAAACTCCATGGGGATTTATTTTTTCTGTTACTTGTAGCATTCTCCGTTACTTAAACTAAGACTTGTTCTTACATACGAGAAGCCCAGTGGAAAGGTTTTGCAGCTTCAGAGGCAAAAATGTGAAGTGCTGGAGACACAACCGAGGAGGAGAGTTGGTGGGATGGGAGCGAGTGTGCCCGGGCTGGGGGTGGCTGTGTGCTGCTGGAGTCTTGTCCCACCAGAGCGCATCAGTCCCAAGAGGGTCTGCAGGGCTGGCTCAGTTGCTGGTGATTTTACATCCAGAGCAAGAACACTGAAGCACTTTCTCAGGACCCAATGATAGTATTTTCTAGACCAAGTACAGCTCTGCTGTTAAGTTCATTTGATTGTAAGGAAATGGTAAGGCCCTTACTATCATGTTGAAAGGCATGTCAATTTAAGGTCATGTTTCTCTTTGCACCCGATTTGCTGTAATTGTCATTGCAAGCTGTCACCAAAGAGATGAAAAGTCTTTCTCTGGTACAGTTTTCAGAGCTTTGATGATGTTTTAGGCTTAATACTACAAGTGTGCTTTTTGGCACTAGCAAAACATGATTGATTCAAATTGCTTTTTAAAATCACAAGACTGCTCATGTAGCTGGAGATGGCCTTGCATTTAAATGTTTCTCCAAACTGGGAGCAGAAGCATTAGCGTTTGGCTGCACCAAGGCTGCAGGGTGCAATCAGTTTCATAGCCGTGCTTCTGCACCATGTGCCTGGGTCTCTAGCACGGCAAGAGGGATGAGACGAATGATTTTTGGAGGGACGTAAAAGCATGGTACACAGCTTCTCCTGAGCAAGAGTACTGGAAATTTAAAAGAAACCCGTGAGTATATTCTGTGATATTCAGTGTCGCTTCAGTTTTCTTTATTCCTCAGCATTTGGGTGAGCCGCTCACTATTTGTGTTTTGCTCAGGGTGAGGGTCTGTCGATCCCCTGCTGCAAGCATGCTTGTCCCTTGGTACCGCAGGAGCCGCACAGCGCTGGGGGAGAGCTCTGCACTGCCGCGGGGCAGAGACCACCGCGCCTCCACGCTGCTTCCTAACCTGATGGCTGTCTGTCCTCTTGGCTCCGCAGCAGACCGGCACGGCCAGACCCCCAACGGCAGTGGCAGTGTCGGCGTCGGCCCGGAAGCCCCCAAGCCGCTGCACCGCAGCCGCCTGCCCACGCCCCGGCCAGGGGGGGACGAGCCGGGGCGTCCCCCCACCGAGGGCCGGCCTGACCCGCGTGCTGAGGCGGAGGTGGGGAAGATGGTGGCCAGGCTGCAGGATGGAGGAGTGAAGCTGGCCGGCAAGGCTGCCAACGGGGTGGTGGCCAGCCCTGCCCTGAGGACCTCCACGCTCCAGGCCAGGAGACCGGCTCCCCGGCCAGGGATCTACGGCAGAGAGGGTGAGTGTGCGTCCGGAGCCGTGGCTCGCGCCGGGGTCCCAGCCGAAGCAAGGCAGAAGGAATGCTGATCTCCCAGGGGAAGCTCGAGGCGCTCGAGCCGGCCCTCCTGGCTGCGCGTCATGCGCCGGGACAGCCGGAGCGGGTGGTGGGCTTCTCGCCTCGAGTCCTCTTGGTGTAGCTCAGCAAGAGGGGTTGGGAGACCAGAACAGCTTGAGGTCCGGGCACAAGGGTTTGATCAGACCTTGGCCTCCTGAGTTGTCCTGGTTTATTTCAGACAGTGGGTACTTTTGGTCTGTTGCTTACTGGGGGTGCGGCTGCTCTGCCGGGTTTCAGAGCAGCCTGCAGAGCCTGGTGCCGGTGCCGCCCCTCCTTGCTGAGCCAGGCAGGTGCCACCGGTGTCAGATGAAGCAGGCTTTCCATGCAGTAGCTGAGCCTCTGCTTGTGCTGAGCTGAACCTAGCTCAGTGGACTCGTAAAATTTAGGCTTGAGTAGCGATATAAAGGCCATTAAACTCGAAGCAATTTGTACCCCGTCTAACCAGCTGTAAGCACTCTGGATTGTCAGTGCTCTCCTCAGCAGAGACAAGGAAAATGGCAAAAGTCACTACCAGATTTTAATTTCTGATGGGTTTATCTGTCAGGCTCCCTGTGACACAGCTTCTGGCTTACTGAGTCTTTACTGGGAACGTTTATTTCAACAGTTCATCCTTTGGTGTTAAATATAAATAATGATTGTTATTTGTATTCTAATAAGCTTTATACAGAAGTTTATTACAGGTAGAAATAATTAGTTTGGGGCCAGATCTGAGCTGGCATTGTCTGTTCAGTAGAGGAAGGCAGGTGGGCATTTGTGTATCTGCGTGTCTGTAGACATTCTCCCCTGCAACACTAGGGAGCCATTTGCAGGACAGTACACTTTGCTGTAATTGTGGGTATTTGGTGCTGAGTTTTATAAAATACTCAGGACAATGGCCATAATAAAAGATGTATTGCTTTCTGCAATTTGCCAGCTTTTCCTGTGCACTTTCCAGTGCTTTTCAGATGCTGTCATAGCCTGACAGCTTCACAGTCCTGTAATTAGAAAATAAAAACCAGGCTGTGTTCTTGACAAATGACCCCCATGTGCAACAGAGAGAAAGAAGAAAGGCCCAGCTGGGTAGCACAAACATTAAATTCATCTGACTGACACTACTGGCTTAATTTACATTTGTCACAAAAATGGTAGGTGGAAATCTGCTTTTGGAAGAGTAAGATAGCTTTAAAGTCGGCTTATACATCAACTGCATTTAGTGCTTCAAAGTTTTGTGGTTTTGCATTATCACACATAGTGTGCTGACAGCATGTCCTGGAGCCACAGCGTAATAAAACTGGCTGTGTTGATCCTTGAACGTATAGGTAGAAGAACACTGAAGTAGCTGTGTTGATACATGCAAATCAGTGCTAGAATGCTGTATTGAGCTTTTAATGTGCACAGTTTGGGGGTAATTTTGAAAAACCAGAGAAACCAAGAAGTGTAGGCTGAAGGATTAGGAAACAGGCCTTTTACTGAGAAATTCAAGTTTTACAGCTTACCAAGGAGAAAATTAGGATCAGAATTTACAAATGCCAAGTATGGAAGAGAGTTGGTTAAGGACTGGTGTTTGAGCTAGCACACCAGGGTATAATAAGGTTCAGTAACTAAGGGGTTGACAGAGCCTTGGTTAAGTAGTTGCAGCAATTAATTGTTTTACCAAATAGAAAAACATCGTTGACTTATTTCTAATCAGAAACAGGACTCTCTAGCAGTGGAAATATCTAAATCGGAAGGGCAGGAACCCAGCCCTTGAGATGGTTTTGTGCCATATAAATGGCCAGAGGAGAAGATCACAAGGATTGCTGTCCTGCAGAAATGCGCACTGGAGGGAAGGTGTGGGGTCACCAGGGGCGTCAGGTAAAGTCTGACACTTATTCCTTACTCGCTTAACCCTTGAAAGTATTCAAGGGTTAAGTGAATAACGACGCTGGCTGGATCTTGGGAAAGAAAAGCAGCCAAGGCAGAAACTCCTGTGAGCAGAGCAGAAAGCTGGGGGAGAGGACAGGTCGTGCCACTGTCCAAGACAAAAACTCAGAGAAGCAGCAGCCCTGGACTTCAGGGATCACCAATTTGTGCTATTCTTCTAGCTTTTGAAGAGCAGCACTGCACAGGTTTTGTTTAAGAAAACTTGTTCCCAGGCAATATCATCTTTGCAATCAGCAACTATATCAAGTTTTTCATCACAGGGTCCAGCATCAGCCCCTCTTTCTAGTGCCAGGAAGGCTGTGCTGGGGCAGGCAGAATGGGAACTGCCTTTTCCTGGGACTCTTTCCCTAAATTCTGGCTATTGGCCACTGTCAGAGAGAGGATGTTGCAGCAGACAGACAGAACTAAGCCCACTAACTTGTTTAATACCTCTTCATAAATATCTAGCCCTCTACCCAAGCTTCGTACTCAGTGTTCGTAATCTTCAACCTTGCAGGCGAGTGCGACGGTGTCCCTAAGGCACGATCCCATGGTGATAAACCTGTGATAACGCGTCCCCCTGTGAGACCTCCGGACCCACCGTGCCGCACTCCTGTCCCTCCGAGGCTGGAGCAGAGGCCAGATCTGATAGCAGGAACAGCAGAAGAGATGCCTTCATCTGTGTAAGTCAGCAGCCGTCAGCGAGCATGCAGTACCTGGGGTGGGCAGCTCGGCCCGAGGGAGCTGTCAGCACCCAGGGGCTTGGGGAGGTGTGGGGGGACAAGGTCAGCCTGGGTGGTGGGAGTAGGAGCTGGTGTCACCTACTGGGAATTTTGGAGGAGGAGGAAGAGAAATACCACGTTGGTTTCCAGCGCTGGTGGTATACAATGGCTGGAGCCTGTGGACATCCCCTTCGACACGAGTGCAAGCGTGGGTTTGAACATCACGTTGAAAAGCTGCGCAGAGGGCATGGCCTGGGAGAGCAGCATGGCCATAGCAAAGGCAAACATGCACAGGAAAAACGAAGCGCTGAACCTTCTCAAGCACAGCCCTGGGGCTAAGCCTTGTCCCATCACCTTCTCTGCTATTTCTCCTGTCAGTGAAGCTGGAGAGCCCCTCCCTGCCTGGCTCTGAGCAAGCCTCTCAAATGAGACACTTCCCGGGGAAGGACAAGATCCAGCTTGGATCTCTCTTAAGGAAATTGGATGGAGTTCAGTTTCAGCATCAGGTTTCTTTCATATTTTAATGAGACAGAAACCCTGCTGGCTTCAATGGGAATTAAAGAAAAGAAAAAAGGGTGACTAAATACAGGGATCTCAGCCCAGCAGCCAGGACGGGTCGGTGGGAAGGCTGTAGCCTGGGTGCTGCCGCGGAGCTCGCTGCTGCTGCACATCCAGCAAAGATGTGCATTCCATTCCCCTGCCATCGGAGCGGGGCAGCACCCCAACTCAGCGCTAACACCCCTCACCTTGCGCTCTGCCACTGCACCGCAGCCCTGGGGTGTGCGGGGGGCCACCCCCCGGGGCCTTGCTCTGCCCGCAGTGACACGAGGTGCAAAAGCATTTGTCGTGAACTGAAGTGTCTTTGTGCCGTGGAAGCCACGCAGCCCGTGAGTGACGATCTCCGGCAGCGGTCCTGGGGGAAGCGCCTGCCGTGGGAGAGCTCCCGAGTTCATGCTGCGCTGGCCCCTGCTCTTTGCAGAGAGCCCCCAGTAAAGCCGCGCTGTGCAGCTGATCCAAGTCCTGCATGTTCATTCCTTAGTCTAGCAAAGGTACTGTGAGGTTCAGCTCCACGCCTGCAGGGCAGGAACAGGCCTTGCCTTTGCTCTCCTAAATCACTTGTTAGAACTTTTCTGTTCTATGAGGACATTTGGAAGCTAAATACGAAGCACATAAAAACTGAAGGAGAGGCCCTGAAAAGTGATGGATGCAGGTTTATAAACCAGTATGTAGGATTATAAGCAAGAGCGTGGAAATAAGCAGTGTGGCGAAAAGCGACTAAGGGCTGCCTGGCCAGGGCGGTGTGAAGGCAGAGGGGAATGGAGCTGGCAGCATGAGGAGCACGGCTGCTGCCTCAGCAGAAAAGACATCATTAGAAGGTGATTGTCTTCAGCGTCTGCTGATGCTACTGCTCTTTTCCCTGGCACAGATGAGATCTCATTAACAAATTGCCTTATTGGATAACTGGAGTAACCTGTCTTGCTCTCTTTGCAGGGTGGCCTCTAGGACAAAGTTCTTTGAGACAGCTTCCCGAAGAACAAGCAAGTAAGCCTGGCACTGGGAAGTTGGCATGTTAATAAAAGCTGCCCTGCTGCATAGGGTGCTCCCTCTGAGGCAGAGCAAGTCAACTCAGGAAGCCCCAGGCCTGACCTTCTTGCCTTTCATACTCATGGGCAGAAGATGGGTCTCAGCTAAAATGCTGGAACTAAACAGAGAGCACAAAGTGTAAAATGTGACTCCAGATACAGACTTGATAAGTTATATGTAAATATGCTAAGTAATAAACATATCTATGGATTCCTTTTATCACGCGTGTATCTAAGTCAGCATAGTGCACGTTGTACTTAGTTCTCAGCCCTTGCGAAGAGCAGAGGTAGGATTGTGGGAGAGACAAGGAGGGCTGATTAGATCACAGCAGCTGATCAGAGATGTGAGACCAGAGAGTGGATGGTCCTACACACAATGTATGTGCAGGCATAGCTCCACCACGGAGAGGTACAGTGTGATGGAGTGATAGCTTGGGCACTGAAGCCTTCAGGCTAGGCTGGGATGGCAGGGCTTTGAATTGCAAGCATTATGCTTTGTGGCAGCAGATTTTATTTGTAATAATATCTGCTCATAGAAGCTTCAGCTTCTTCCTGCTTTTAAAGATCACCAACCTCTGCCAAAAGTGTGAGCAGGTTTGCACTAAGTGATAAATGTTGTCTGTTAGTGTTGACAGTGAGTTCTCTTGTTATATTGAAAAATATATCCCTGACCTGACTGTTACCCAGCCCTCTGTTTAGGTTTGTGGATCTGAGTTTGAGCATGCTTATTGCATTAATTTTTTTTCCTGTTTTCTTCTACTTCCTTATATACAGTTCTTCATCACCACAAGGCAGGATCCCAGGTGATGAGAGCTGAGGCTAAAGGTACGTGTTTATGACAATAAATGAAATAATAAACCAAAAGCACATGTGTAACATAAACTCAGCATTCATGGGGTGGTGGGAGTCCAGTGGAGGCAATGGGAATCTCAAAAGAAAGATGAGAAGAAATGTCCTTCCTGTAGGAGACCCTTGCAGGAGGAAAGATAATGACTAGAGGTGGGGCGTGCTCTTTGCTGAGGTGGTAGTATGGCAGGGCAGAGTAAATCAGCCTGCTCTGCCCTTCCTGAGCCTCCTCGCTGCAGCGCTCAGGGTAAATGTGAGCACTATGCAAACGGCAGTGCTGAGGCCTGGGCTTGCTCTCGTTGTGGTTTTGCCATCACTGACGGATTTATACTGCTGCATAGAACGTGCTTGTTTTCTTCTTCCAGACTTTGTAAGCACCTCAGCCCAACTAGACCCAGGAGATTTTGTGCTTGTGAAACGGACGTGTCACAGCTAAGACTTTTCCAGTTCTGGTGCCCCTGGAGAGCAGCTATCTTACCGGATGATAATTTCAGAGCACGCTGTTGTAAGTGGCTCAAGAAATTAGAAGAGAGGGAGATAACGATGGGGAGAAGACACTACCCACACATATGTGTTGAACTGTTCCCAGTCCTTCCGCCACTCCTCTCTGCGCAGGCTGTGAAGGATGATCATGTGTGCCCGTTCAGGTGACCAGCAACTTTTGCAGGGCTGGGTGAACACCGACGAGCTGTGGAAGGGACCGCGGGGGATGGGAGTGGCCATTTATCTGCTCACTTTTTGGTAAATGCGCCTTGGCAAGAGTGACCTTGGACAGACATTGGAGTCAGAACGCAAGGGGCTGACTCCCCGTGCTTGGATGCAAGGGTAGAATGACTGGAGTTTGGGTTGCCCCCCCTTGCCATGAGAAGCTCCTTCCTTTATGTTATGTTTTCCTTGCTCAGTAAGCTATAGTGTGTTTTTCAGTGTGTAGAAGAGCAGTGTATGTTACTGGAAATGCTGCTGGTGCTAAGGCAGGCAGGACAGGAATTGGGGGGACCATCATGCTTAGCTCTGCAGGACATCTCTTCATCTCCTCCCTGGCGTCGGCATGCCCCCGTCCTGGAAAACCGTGCCGGCAGACATGGATGTGCCAGGGGGCTTTGCCTGAGTGGGGCCGCAGCCCCTGCCTGTGGGTCGGCTTTCTGGGCAGCACCGGTCGGGTCAGCAGCCTCTGAGAGCACCGCTGGGAGAAGGAAGCGGCAGGAGTTGTTCCTCGTCCTCCTCCTCCTCTTCCTCCTGTGTGAGCCACTGTCCCACCAGATCCACTTCCCTCAGGCCCACCAAGAAGTCTCTGTCCCAGGGTTGTTCTGGTGGACCAGCACAGAGGTGGCGAGGAACTGAAACTCGATGAGTGTGGGTCAACCCATTTTTCTGAGAGGCGCACAGTTTCTTGTTTGCTTGTTACATTAATTTCCAGTCCAAGAGATGTCCAGTCTCTTTAACTCAGCAGCGGCCGTGTAGATGATGCCCTTTGGTCTGGAAGGTTTCTCCTAACCAGGACCACCCCTAGTATCCCTGTTAACAGTAGAGGCTTATTGTCGTTCCAGCTGACACCAGGGCTCAGTTCCTGAGCTGTAGTGTTTGCCTGTAAATAGGCAATGAGTGGCTTCCCTGCTTCCTCTCACCTGCTCAAAGGCGGCTTCCATGTTTTGAATGATTTTCCTTGGGTGCTGGGAGCATTCCCAAATCAGTGGCCAAACATCCCCATTAGCTGCTTCCCGGGTGCTCCATCCTCTCGAGCGCGCTTTGCCTCCTGCCTGGTGCAGGTTTGCCAGTGGGATGCTGCCGCGGTCCTTCCCGTGCTGTCTGCTGATGCTTGCCTTGTGTGTGCGTCTAGCACCTGTCTGCTTTATTGCTGAATGTAATTCTGGCGTTCACTGGACACACACGTGTTGTGTCAATGGTGCTTCTGCTCCCTCGGGCTTTGGCGGTGCCCCAGCTGCTCACTCCTGTACTCCTGCTTTGAACAGTGGCACATAAAAGTGGCTTTAAGAAAAAAAAAAAAAAAAGCGATATCAATGCCTAGACTGTATTACACACACTGGCATCTCAGGGCTTTTCAAAGCTACAGTGAGCCCTTTCTGCTGCACCCTCTCATGAGTGGCCAGGAGGTGTGAGCAGCACCAAAACAGAGCGCATTGTGTTTTTCTGATCAGGTATCTGAGAGAGCAGGTCAGACGGAGCTGTGAGCCAGCAAGGTGCCCTGACCAGCCCAGAACGGCTGTGGTGGCTGGGAAGCCTCTCCAGCAGCCCGGCTGCGGAGCCCCAGTCTCCTGCCGTGGATGGGCACTGGTGCCCAAGCCTGCCCTTTGGTGGCTTTGTCACCCTCTTGGGGTGGCTGTCCCAGAGGACAGAGCTAGGGTCTGCGGGAAGAAAGAAATCCGAGGGAGTTTGGTTTTAAGTCTGACATTGCAAACAATGGAGGGAAGCAGCTTACTAGAAACGTATTTCATTGTGTCCTTAAGTAATTTCTCACGTGTGTGTGCTGGTTTTTCCTCCTCTGTGCGTGCAGCCGAACGCTGGGGACCAGCGGTGGAGCGGTGGTAGGTTGTATCAGCTGTGCCGGTGGAGGCCTGTGGGGCACAATCCCTGCTGCCAGTGCCACAGGAGCAACACAGCTGGGAACGCAGGATTTGCCCTGTGCAGCCTGGCAGGGCCCGCAGACATCAGCCATCAGAGCCATTTTGTCATGTAAAAGCGTAGATTACTTCAAGTGTTTATAAAGTTTCCATGAAGTAAAAAAAAAAAAAAAAAGAGTCCCAAGTATGCTTTTTCCTCCTTTAAGCAATGCCCCAGTGTTGCCCATGCTGCAGCCATCCTCTGCTCTGCAGATCCCACTGCTCGGGTACCACAGGCACCCCGGCGATGCAGCCGACCCTCCCTGCGTGTGGCCAGGGCACATGAGCGTGACTTGGGGCAGTGGGTTTGCACAGGGGTGGGTTGAGCATGGACCCCCTTGTTCTGCCTGTTACAGAGAGGCATGTTTGGTAGTATGTGGTTTTAAAATGTTTTCTCATTTTTAACTTCAGCTGCCTGGTTCTTGTTCAGCTGCCTCTGTCAGCATAAACACCTTTCTACTTATTTATGATTACTGCAGACACAGCACTGGCTTCTTTCCATCTATCCAACATCTTTTTCCCCTCCTCATATCTGTTTTCCCATCCCTCTCAACTCTGATGTTAATGTGCACTACCATTTGCTTTTCAGGCGTCTTGCTTTTATTTAACAAAAAGATCTCTCACAGGAGAAAACAGCTTTGTCTCTTAAATGGGAGTCTTGCAACCTGCTTTTGAGCCTGAATTTATGGAGAAGTGCCCGACCAAGGTGACCACACAGGAGCTGGCAGCAGCATGTGAGGTACCAGGAGAGGGAGGGTGCTCCTGGGATAAGCGTGGGGTGGGCGAGCTGTCCCTGCTGCTTGGCAGCCTGCACGGTTTGCTTCTCTGCCCCAAGAGGAGATGCAGCCGATTTCCACACTTCCTAAATACACCACTCACTCCTTTGTTGAGTGATACTTTTTAAATTTTTTTTTTTTAACCTAATAACATGTGGCTGGAAAAGGCTGCAGCTGAGGAACCCCTCCGGCGGTTTGAGATGAATGAATTCAGCTCTAGTGTCTCTGAGGGTCTTCAGCTGAATGATGGGGAGCTTTCTCATCTACACCCTTTTTCAGGCCTCTAATTGCCGTATTCTTCTCAGCATCCTTGCTGCAATTACTTTGTACCATCCTAGCCTTAGTTCAAGGGCGCTGAGCGTTGCAGCATGCGCTCCAGGTTTGCAGGCTCAGAGCAGGTCTGTGTCATGCCCCGGCTCCAGGCCCCCGAGCAAGCACCCGGCTGGGCGCCGTCCCGGCTGAGCACGGTCCTGCCTTCCCAGTCCCCGGTCAGCATCGCGGCACGGGGCCTGAGACCCCGCTTGCAGCGGCAGGAGCGGTCCCCGGCAGTGGCATCCAGCGCTCCACGGCTCCCCCAAGGGGCAGCTGGGCATGGGGTGCCTGCCTCCCCCCAGCACCCCAAAGCACCGCATCTTTCTTCCAGCCCCAGGAATACCCAGTGCCCTTTAAGCCCCTGCACCGTCCGCCATAAGGGAGCAGGAATGGAAAAGGAGTCCCTGAAGCACCTTTGCCACAGTAGGATTTATTGCAGCTCTGTGCATTTTGACAGTCTTGGCCTTTCTTCTCTTACCAAAGAAGAAAATCACTCTCCTGGCAGGGAGCGTGAGTGAAATGCTGATTTCCTCATAGCTGGGCTCTGCCGTTAGCAGTGGGCTGAATCGCACAGTTCATGCATGGGGCTTGTGGCACATAACGTGCAATGCTTCCTTTGCTCCCTTTTTGGTTTTCCACATCTCTTCAGCTGGAAAGACTAATCCTAATAACGTAAACTGGCAAGAGCCAACAGTCCCGATCAAATACTACAGCGCGCAACAGGCCGGGGAGCCTGGCTGAGACCCTTCCTCAGCTCCTCCAGCCCAATGTGCAGCTCATTGCAGCCTGAGTGCTTGCGGGGCTCAGGGGCTGAAACTGCTCATTCGCAAGGGCTCGGGTCAAATCTGTAATTTGGAGAGCTCAGCGCGTAGGCGGGTGCTCAAGCTGGGGGCCATTGGCTCGGCTGTGGGTTGCACCCTCTGCCATGGGGGCAGGAGAGGGGCCAGAGAGGGAAGGAGTGGGCAGGTGGCTCCGGCTGGCACCGGGACATCACCTGGAGATGCTCCATGGCCCCGAGGGTCCTGCCTGCCACTGGCACAGGCAACGGCATGACCCTCTGTGCGTCCTTTTATAAATTAACCTAATCCCATCTTAACCACAGCTAGGTTTTGATTAAGCCCCCGAGCAAGAATACAGACTGCACAATCTCATTTCTTTCGTGATTAGAAACCTTCTCCTGTTTTTCATCCCAGGAATATTTGGGGCTGTTATTGCTGAGTTACCTCTGGGGTACTGAAGGACAGGGTGGAGGTTTGTCAGCAATAATTTGGGGAGGGAAATGGTGATGGTGAGATGGGAACTGCTTACCAGGACTGCAGTCACCGGGCACTGCTGCAGCAGCCAGGAGACCAGGGCCGGGGCCGTGTGCTGGGAGCAGTGTGGGATGCAGGGAAAGGCTGGATAAAGCGTGTGGGGGTGGGTGGGCTTGGGAGCAGCCCCCATCTGCCCTCCTATCACCAGGCAAGCTGCTTTGTCCAGGTCTTGCTGTGTTTGCAGTCCTGACCTGCACCCAAAGGGTCTGGCTGCAGCCGCAGCTGCCGCTGCGGGTACCCTGGGGCTGGCAGAAAATCTCACTGCATTTTCATCCAGAGTCGCTTGGGCTCTAGGCTTGCCGGTAAAAACACAAAACGCTTCAATGTTGGAACTAACAAAAGATCCTTGTTAAATCTAGAAAAAATGACCAGCAGCATTGTGGAGCGGCGGCTGCCCCTCAGGGGGCTGGCAGCGGGCACAGCCCCACACGTGGCATCCCCTGCCGGGTGCCTGCTGGGGGGCACATCCCACCCTGCTCCTGTGCCCGGGAGCATCCCCTGCCTGGGATGGACACAGGGTCATGATGCCCAGGTAGCACAAGCCAAAGCAGTAGCTTGAGGGTTGGGGTTTTTTTTTCTTTTTCCCCGGCTCTTTGTTTCTCTGTAGCTTCCTTTGGGGGCTGTAATTTTTCCAGGGGTGGATGCCTTCAAAACAACAGTGTTTCAGTGAAAGAAACTGTTTTCTTTTTCTATTAGCCCTTGTAGTGAATGATTACAGACTGGAAGGAGCACTGAGGTGCTATCCCAACAATTCTGGTGTCCCAACCCCCAGGTGCGTGGTTTGCTTTCTTAAGGAAAATGTTTTGATTTCATCTGAGCAAGAAAAATATTTTCCAGCATAAGTAATACCTTGTAGTTTTTTATACAGAGAAAAGATATCAAAACAAGAAGTTTCAAAGCTCAAGACTGGGCCTCAGAGAGAAATTCCCAGATGAAGGATTTGGAGAGGTTAAAGGCACACTTCAGTAGACACATCTATATGATAAGTTTAGAATTGAAATGTACTTAGTGGAGCACTGACATCTTAATTTATGTGCTGCACAGAGATCCATAAAGGCACAGGAATCCACCCACGCAGGACTTCTTGCTAGATCAGAGTCTTAGTTTTAAACTCCATAATTCTCTCTGGCCCAACTCGCTGCACAATTAACCAGCTGAATGCTCTGATTTAGGACCAGCTTTCTACACCAGACATTTTCTTGGCAACTGTCAGCAGCATTACTTGGCCTATACATCCATAAATCAAGAGTCAGGCCAGCAAAAAAAATAATATCCTGCCATGGACTTAAAAATTCAGGAGGCGCTTTGAATTATTTCTTTACTTTCCTTATATTTTTGGAAGTTTATGGAAGAAGTGCTTTCACAGCCTCTGTCAGGATCTGTGAGAGCTCCTAAAAAGCAGAAGTTCTGAAGATTCTTGAAATCATATATAAAAGGTTGCTATTTCCATGGAGGCTTAGAGAAACACCCCTTCACCCCCCCCAGCACATTGCCCCCCAGGACCTCCATCCTCCTGCAGGTCCAGCATCCTTTGCTCTTTGCATCCTTTGTGTCCTGCACACCCTGGTCCCTCCCCGGTGCCTCGGCCCCGCGGGCTCATCCCGGCACTGTGCTGCCGGGCCATGCCCCTGCGGTTGCTCTGCTCCAGCGGGGACGGGACGCGGGGCACGCAGGTCCCTGCTCGCCCTCTCGTTGGCGTCTACCTGCCGCCGGTGGTGGGAGGCGGCAGCAATTTTGGGCAAGGAGCAAACCCCAGAGTTGGCTGACATTCCTCGTGTCAAGAGCACACGAGTCGGCGTGACCGCACCGAGGTCTGTGGCTGCTGGACAAGCTGCCGGAGCCCAGCACACATGGAGGGCAGAGCAGCTCCCAGCGCCTCTCCCAGCTGCGCATGCCGCGCTTTGCTCAAGTCAGGCAGGATGCAGGAGGTGCCAAGTGTGCTGAGATGGGAACTTCAACAGTAGTGAGAAACAGGCAACCGCCGTCATCAAACAACTGAGTTGCTGGCGACTCTAGCATCCCTCCAGTGAAGCAGCAATGCCTTCTCCATGCGGGGTGCTCCTCGCCCAGCGCATCACATACTTCTGATACAGAAAGGAACCTCCTGAGGGGCCCCTGCCCCTTCCTAGCTGCTCCCTGGGCAGGGATGGGGTGAGCTGCAGGGGCGGTCAGAGAAAGGGCAGTAAAGAAGAAGGGCTGGGGGCCAGACCCTGGGTGTCCCCCTGGAGTAGCCAGCCTGGGGACTGCTGCAGCCGGACCGGGCAGGTCACTCATCTCCTCATCAGAGACAGCTACACGGGCAAACCTGATGACTTGCCCCAGCTCAGCGATGCATGCCAACGATATGTGCTGCCAGCCTTGTTATTCATCTCCACGCTTTTCTCGACAGTAAGGATGATTTCTGTGTGAGGCTGGTGTGTGCACACATGGTAAAAAAAACCCCAAAACCACACCCCAAATGCCCTGTACCAAAGGCTTGGCATGGACAGCATATTGCTGCACTCCTGTGCTGGCTGTAAGCTGCTCTCCTGTTAAAACCTGCGCCTCTCCTGTTGAAACCTGCGTCTTAAAGCACTTCATGGTGTTCCCACAGGGATTTGGGCTGGGCTGAGCAGACTGCTGACCTGGGCACGAGAGGAGCAGCGAGCTGCAAGAGCCCATCGCTGCCTTCGCCAGGGCCTCAGGGAGGGCTCTGCACCAGCGCTGAACACAGCCCGGGTACCGGGGGGGGGTCAGTGGGATAGCGGTGGCCAAGCTCTCTCTGAGGGCTCCAGGTGAAGCCTGGAGTTTTAATTAGTCTGTCTTGGAGGGAGTTGCAAAAACTTGTTATGCAAATTAGAGAAACTAAACTGCATTTAAAGGACTTTTATAATAATTAATTAATTTGCTCAATACCAGGCCCCGCATGATCTCAGGCACACCATCCCACTCAGCTTCTTACAGCTGGAGTCCTTTAGAACCCAGGGTTTGTATAAACAGAGGTCTCAGGCCATTGTCTGCAATTGCTTTAAGTAGTCCATAGGCAGTTTTAGACCCATGGCAAGCTAGTGTTCTGGTGGGTCCTGGTCCTGTTTCTGTTCTTTGACTGGGAGAAATAAGTGCTGTTAGATATCGTCAGTCACAGAACAGTTCAACAGCCAGGTTCTGAACCCTTAATACGATGCAGAGGCACCACCAGCCTGCCTGCCGGCACAGCTCAGCACCCACATTGCTCATCCAGCCACGGAGCTGAGCCCACCTTGGCGAAGGTGACGGAGGAGCTGCCCGGACCACCGGGGACAGGAGATGGTGACCGCGGCTGCAGAAGGAGTGGGGAGCCCCCGCTGACGTGGGACTTTGGCAGCAGGTGGGTGTCTCACAGGGGACACTGGCCAAGCAGGGCACTGGGGGTCCCCACAGTTGGGGTGGGTTTGGGCTGTGCTCTGACTGAGATCCATCCACACCTGAAATAATCCAGCGTGCAGAGCATCTCCCTCCACCGGCTCATTGTGGTGCAGCCTTAGAGGGTGAGTGCAGCCCATACCCTGATACAGCTGAAGGCATGCAGGGAGATGGTTGCCAGTGCAGCTGTCAGTGTGTGCAGTGCTCCCAGGGTCCCTGAGGAGGTCAACCACTGTTGAAGGGTGTCTTAAAAGCAACTCAGTATCATTTTAGGAAATGGAACAATTTTTCTGTTTTAAAAATTTCCCACTGGCTGTTCTAAGGATCTTTAAAGCACAGAGCCATTTTAGGGCTGCTTGGCATGAGATGTTTTCAGAAAAAAAAAAAAAAGATTGATTCCTCACTTGGTTTCTGCTGTTTGAGCCCATCCTGCAGCAGACGGGCCCCCTGCCAGGCACAGCCTGCTGCGCCCCATGTGCCGTGAGGAGCCCCGCTCGCTTGGCTGATGGACTCTTTCAGAAAAGGTCCAGAAAGGGCACCCGGCAGTCTGCCTGGGACAGGGGCTATTTGCTAACTGGGCCAGGAGGGTTAGGGCCAGCAATCTGCAGAGACCAATCCTCTGCAGACACTCAGACTAATTTCCTTGCTGTTCTCATGCAGGCAAATACTGTGCAAGCCACACAAGGCTGGAGCCCATTAAGAGGACAGAGGCCGGTGTAAGATCAAGAGATGCAAACCCAGGTGAAAGATGTGTTGGACCGGTGGCTCCTCAGTGTCCCAGGGGATGTTGGTGGCCAAGTAAAAGTCTGATGGGGGACACTGGGGCTAACATGTTGACAGGTATCTGAGATAGCACCGCAGCCTGTGAACGGCAGTGGATTTTTCTGTTGATTAAGGGTGTATTTTGAAAAATAACACATTTTTAACTGTGACTCAAATGGAGGGATGGGACCAGATTCTCTGCAGATGACTAAACATGACACTACTCCACATGGGCAAGGCTTTTTGTACGGCTAAGGACACTGTGCTTTCAGCTTGCGGGGTATCGGTACATGTACTGCTGCTGTGCAATTACACACTAGACATTGCTAGCTATTTGTGGACGGATGAGGTTTGGGGTTTTTTTTTTTTCCAAGCTCTTTGGTTTGTCTTGCAGTGAATAAAATCTTGACCCTGTGCAGTATTCACATCTGTGCCTTGAATTAAAAAGTGGGCTGATAAGCAGTCTTTTTTATTACGTGGAGAGCACAGGTCAATTTTATAAAGAAGTTCCAGCAGAATGGATTTACAACTGCTCATAAAGATACTGAAAACAACAACAACAGGAAGAGGACACTGGCCTTTATTAGCTCCTTGCTTTGAGAAATACATTAATCAAATTAAATTCAGTTTAAAAGACCCAAAGAGGCATATATGAAAGGATTAGTCAATCGATGTGTAAATGAATTAGCAGTTCAGACATGTGATTAGTAGCAAAATCTGACTGTGAAAAAATAGCCTATGAATGACCAAACATACAGCCTCATCCACTGAGAAATGACCCACTGATTCCTGGCATCTTCAATAGCTAATATTCATCACACCAGGTAACATTTTTCATGTATATAACTGAAACAAAAGCCAAATACACGCACAGAGCAGTGTTCCAACAAACGAGATTCTGCCTTTATTGTACTTAGAACAACAACAGCTTTTAAGATTACAAAAAGAGCTGAACACCAAGCGTGAAGGTCTGCCCTGTGGCACAGCACAGGCTGAGTGCTTGCATGGGATCCAAGCATGGACTAAAACAGTCAAAAAGTGAAATTTTTATTTCCCCTAGCTTAGTGGGATTGGTTTTGTCTTTATCCTGGATGCCAGACAGGCTCCTCTTTTTGGTTACAAGAACAGACATCCTTCAGCCCCATACAGTGACTTCTGAGTCACGGTCGTCTCCTGCGCATCCTCCACTGCATCTCACCAGCCAAGGCAGCGGATGTCACTGCTCTCCAGTCTCGATGATGTCATAACATTGTAGGTCTCCATTTTCCTTATTCAACTGTATTCAGTTCCAATTTAAAAAAAAAAAAGAGCAGTGGCAACAATCCAACTAACATTCTTCTCTAGAAGCAGAATTTGGCCTCAGATGCTGTTAATTTGGGCAAAACACTGCCATTTCTGACAGGTGACTGAAAAACACTACAGTGTTGCAACTGCAATACAAGTGCAACCGTAATAAAATGCTATGTGTATGCTTCGACCTCACTGCACATCTTGCAGAGGATAAAGGTTCGTAATGCAGCAGCAAAGTCACACTGAGCCAGGGCAAAGGCTTTCTCCATGTCGTGCATAGCCCTTGCCTTGGAACCGCTCGCCTTGGACCCAGACCTAGGGAAATAACCACATTATTGTACCTGAAAGTCTTTCTGCCCATTCTGTAGGCTCCTCGTTCTTTTCCTTTTGGTAATCCTGCAGTGTTTGTTTCATGACTTTACTCAGCTATGGTGAAACAAGCAATTGTAGAGACATTATGCTTTGTTACTTTCATGACAATAGCTGTGGGCTGGGAGTCCTCCCCAGGCAAAAAGGCACCAGCAATGAGCTTTTTGGCTTATTACAAAGAAAATAAAGTATTATCAATATAGAGAACTCTTTTTATTACAGAAACATGTTAACAAATAAAAACTGCATTAAATTACCACAAAACACAAAATACCTGGCACAGAGAGCAGCTTACTATAAATTTGCTGTGGTTTTATGTGTGGTGCAGATATTTACTTTTTGAATCACAAGTGCAGGTTCCCCCGTCATTTTAAAAGGGAATGAGCAAAAGTCCCTCCATGTTGCCTGCGAGCAGGCAGGCAAGTGTGGGAGGGCTGAGCCTGTGCCCTTCTCCTCCAGAGCCACGCTGTGCCCCCACGAATGGGCTGGAGCACCCCGTCTGCAGCCAGGCTGCCCGGCCATGCCCAGAGCCTGCAGCAGGTTTCCATCCCTGGTCCCAGCCGCATGGTGCTGGTAACTGCTCCTGCCACCCTACCACACAGGCATCTCGCCCAGCTGCCAGTTTCCAGGTGCTCTGTCATTTCATAGTGGGCACCAGGACACGATGGTGCACAGCACAACTTGGCCAGTCATTATGGTACAAGAAAGGATTTCTGTGCCTCTAAAAGTCTACTTTGAAACAGTTAGAAAACAGCTACTGCTTTAGAATTCCAGGATTCTGCCCCGAAGTGCAAGGACACTTTGTGCAGTCAAAGAGGGCAAAGATAAAGAACACACCGTCATCCCCCGAGTGCAAATACTATCCCTGTCTAACCAGAATCAGCTACAAGAAAGCTGGAGAAGCAGATACCGATACCAGGCTGTGCCAGTGTATGCTCCATTCATGCCATGAAAGGATGGACCTTTGAACACTGGGCAGTACCTAACCAGAAAAAATTATCAAATTAGAAGTTTCCATTAATATTGGCACATACTGACTCATCTCCTGAAGAATATTTAGTTGCAATCCTGCTCCCTTCTCAAAGCATACCCAGTTGGAGAGGCTGCACACACAAGTTGCACACATCTGGCAGATGATACATAGGCAGCATCCCCTTCTAAACCATTTTTCATTTGTACTATGCTTCCACCAGCAAATCAGAGTATACAAATCCCTATTAAGTTTGATTTCTTCCCAATCTCCCAGCAGAAAAGTACCCAGGAGGATACCTCCACTCTCATGAACTAATGAAAACTTCACTGACATGAGCTTGGGCAAAATACAAAGCTCTCCAAAGGAGCTATTCAGACTGCTCATAAACATCCTTCTCTTGATGACAGAGATGAGGGTATTACTCACCCAGCTGTTCACTGTACTCTTCTGCTAATAGCCAGAAAATGTTCAAGAACAGAGGAATGCACCAGTAGGATTTTTTTACTGGTTCATTTGCAAATATTATTAGATCATATTGACACTTAAAATGCTTGCAGCCCTCTAAAACAGGAAAAGCTACTGAGAACACTGTCCTGTTGGCTGGGATTCAGGAAGGTTATCTAGGGATTCTGTTGTCACCTACGTGAAGGGATTTCAGGAGGAAAAGCACGACCAGAGCCATATCTAGCAGGGAAGGAAAACCCATTACAAACAGCTGTAAAGAAAGATCTTCCCCTTCAACAGTTTTGGGTTTTTTCCTTACCCCTTCCCTTAATGAAAATCCCATAGCATGATTGAAAAGTATCAGGAAAATTGTTTGTTTTACTGAGAGTTTGCAAAGAACACAGACGTACCATGAAGGCATTTGCATGAAGAGCTGACGGTGATGCTCAGCTCATAAACGGTCCAAGCAGCAATGTTTTCTGCACCATATATATGTGGCAATCAATTGGCCTAAACCTTATTCCCTTCACATTAAAGGCCTCTGACAAACACAAGTAGCTGGTATTATGCAGGGGGAACACAGCGCAGTGTGCTGCATGGGTCTGATCAGGTTCACTTCTCTAGACTCCGGCATTTGCTTCGCACTTGTGGCGTCGCAGTGCCGGGGGACCACACCAGCGCTCTGGGTGGGCACAGCTCCGCCACAAGCTCTGCCCCGTACTGCAGCGGTGAAACCACTGCCTGCCAGAGAACTGCGTGCGGCAAGGCACGGACTTGCTGTTTGCCTGCGCCGGCACGAGGACCCCTTGTAGACGTCTGTTGGTAAAGCTGGACTGCATCGCAGCCCCGATGAGGAGTATTACCCTGACAAGAGCCTGTATGTGCTGCGCTCACCAACACACCCGGCCAGGTCTGACCAGGCGGTTTTGATGGGCTCACGGCTGTGCTGGAAGGGGGGGAACTGAAATACCGCAGGGAACGCAGGCTTGGCCACTTTGTGGGAAGCGGAGCCCAGCAAATAAACAAATCTGAATACAGGTGTTGGGTGGGCCTGCGTTCCCTTCTCAACTTGAGGTATGAAACGGAGTCAAGCCAACGCTTACACCTGACAAACCAAGCCTGCTTTTCTCAGATATTCCTGACTGCTGGAAGTCACCAGCAGCTGCAGACCTATCAGCCTGTACCATTTGCTGGTCATGGACTGAAAGCCCTCGTTAGCGAGGGCACATTTATCCATCCTTGTGGCAGAGCCACAGACTGTGCCACCACCATGACACGTGGGGCTGCTGGGGACAGGCGGCACATGCGGGACCATGTCCCCCCCAGGCTGCAATCAACCGCTGCAATTAGCAGGAGCCATGCACACCGCTTGGAAGGGCATAAAGTCTCTTTGGTGTTTCCTTTACAAGCCCCTGAAGCGTCACGGCAGCACCAGCCAGTTACCACAGCCACCTCCCAAAGGACAGGATTAACAGCAGGAGCCCCGTGGCCTCGCAGATCCTGGCCCCGCTGCTTTGCTCCCGGGACACTCGTCTGCTGGCATCAGAAAGAATAGTTGGCAGCAACAGAAAATAAGTAGTGTAGCTGCAAACCCAGGCTCTGCGGACACCCAGCTGGAGCAGAGCTGGTGAGGGGCTAGGCAGGGGGCTTCAGGTGCCCACAGGAGGAGGGGAGACCATGAGGTCTGAGGACATCAGGCACTTGCGGAGGTGGGTACGGCTGTGTTGGAGAAGCAGCAGCTGTCAAGGACAGGAATGTGACTTCTGAGCGCTTGGGCATCTGTGGGGCAGACGGAGATCCAGCTTGACCAGCCATAGGAAAAACATCACAGGTGGAAAACAGCAGCCATCCGCCATCTTTGGGGATTTCTGAAGGTCATCTTCCTCTCCAGCCCTTCTGCTGACAACCTCGTAACGCTCCATCAGCTAATATTAACACTCGTCCGTGCTGCTGTGCAGGCAGGTCTGTGGGGCCGCAGATGGCAGTGGCATGCTGTCCGGAGTAGACCCCACGATGGCTGCTCGGCAGCTTTCTGACCCAGCAGCAGGTCCTGTAAATTCATCAGTCTGCAAATTCTTCTCACCCCCGCAACTCTTCAGTGTTTCTCTACTGCAATACTTTAACCCTTCTGCTTCCCAGCACCATAATGCAAATAAGAAGTCCCAAAGGAGGCCAGTAAAGTAACCCACACCCAAACTTATAGGTTCAACCTGCTTGTTGTCTTGTTCTGTTTTTAAAAAAAACCCAAACCCAACAACTGCTGGCATTTCCTCCAATCTCCTGTGGCCCTGGGCCACTAAAAGTCACTGTGGAAAATAGACAAATGAGAGAGCGTAGATACGGTGCCACAGCCACTGTGCCACAGTTCCCTGCCCCAGCACAGCGAGCCAGCCAAATCTAGGCAGAAGCCATGGCAGGTAGTTCAGTACCTCAGAAAAAATAGAAATCTCAGGAATCCCAGCAGGTAGTCGTTTGTTACTGTCCATCTTCTTGGCGCACCGCCTCTGTAAAGGGGATTCCTCAAGGCACTGCAGTGCAGTAGTGCAGAAATAACAGGCAGGAGATGGCTGAAATGGGGGTGGCAGAGCTGGGAGGTCCCTCCAGAAGATCACTGTGCATGGAAGTAGATTGGCCTGACTTTTCCAGACAGGATCTTGGGAACCTGCACAGAGATGATCTCAGCCATCATTTCAGGGTAGTCCACGCTCACCATATGTGCCTTAATTAAAAGGTCAAATGTAAACTGATGCAGATCCTTGGCAATCTGGGGAAGGAAGAAAGTTTGTTAAACGAGAAGTTCCCAGTCAGCTATTTCTCTGGGAAGATACCGAGCAGATGTTAGCAGGCACAGCAGGTCAGGGCTGGACCTTGCTACAGTGGGACCTGCTTTGCTCTGGCCATCCACTGCCATGCTAGCAGTTATCAGATGGCAGGTATGCACCCCAAAGATGAGCAAGGGAACTACCCAGCCTGGGAGCATGTAGCGTATTTTTCCATCGTCCTTCACACTCAGACATTACTGAGTCTGACAAAAACTGAGATGTATAAAAATGGCACTTTCTTACTCCTACAGAGACTTGTCTCACTGTGTGCAGATGCTGCTGACTTCACTTATTAAGAATTACTTTTTGCTTGTAGACATGTAACTGTATGGGCATGGAGTTGAGCCCCAGGAAAGGTCTAGCTCATGTTTCACCAGCACAACTTTAAGTCACAAATAGAGAATTTGTTTTCACTGCTGTAATCAGAGAAGATTCACTGGGGACACTGAGATTTTGAGCTGTTCTGCTAGGCTGAAAATGGAAAAGTGTCATCTACAAAGAGCTTTTCATTGCTAAAAAAGGAAGCCTATAACCCCAAGCACAAGAGTGGTTATTGCAGGGAGTGACAGGCACAGATAACTTTCACTCCCTCAGCAGAGTTAGTGTCTCTTTTCTCTGTCGCTTAATCTGGAGCACACTGCAATACTGTCCCTGCAAAGGTGTGCCAAGAGTTAAAAAAAAAAAAAAACCACAAAGAATCACAGAATCATCGAACAGCCCAGGTTGGAAGGGAGCTCAAAAGGTCACCCGGTTCAACCTTCCCTGGGAAAGGGAGCCTGGATGAGACTATCTAGCACCCTGTCCAACCGCATCTTGAAAACCTCCAGTGAGGGGGACTACCTCGACCGTGGGGAGGTTGCTCCAGTGAATGATCGTTCTCACTGCAAAAAGTTTCTTTCTTATGTGTATAGATAGACATTTCACTGTCCTCTCTTACAGGATGCACGGAGTCCAGGACCTTGGTGAGCTGGTAAAATCGCCGAGAGCAGGAGGTAGGGTTCTTCCTCTTGCAAGCGATGATGCGGTCAAGTTCCTTAATGTAATTCATTCGAAGTTCATCAAAGAGCTTCTGGTTCTTCAGGCCATCCACTGGAACTGATGGAACATGGGAAGGAAACAGTAAGAGTTGCCCAGAGAGTGGAGAGAATAAAAGAGCAAGAGGAAGGCTGAAGAAGTGGTCAGTGCAGATCTAAGACAAAAGATCTGCCCACCAGCTCTGCTTTTGCTACAGCCCTCACACTGGTCAGCTTGTTGGACTACTGCTAATCCAAGGACCCTTGTTCAGCACTCGTTAAAAAAGAGATGCAATATAACAAATTGCAGTGCTATTTTCCTGCTCAGCAGCTGATGCTCAGAGGTCCCCATGATAACAGCAGTTAGGCTGAGGAGCAACCTCCTGCAGGAGCTGCATGGGAGAAACACTGCAACGTGTGGAGGTGGGGTGGGCTAGCTGCAGGGGGGCTGGGTGGTGGCACCCTTATCCTTGGCAGCTCGTTGTCTCTGAGCAGCTCAGATTGAAACAGAGAGGAGAACATCCAAAGGCATCCCTTGGGAAGTATGAGTACATGCACATGCACAGGGAAAGCACCGGATACCTCTAGGGCGATACAGCATATAGCAGCCGGAGATCTGTTGAGGAAAGGATGTGAGTACTTACTTATACTGAAGAAGAGTAGAGCCTTCATACAGAGAAACTCCTGGGGTGTGATCTGAAGCCACCCAAACTCCTGAGAGAGGTGCCGCATCCTGACACATTGGCTGTACATTCTGGATTTGTGCATCCGGTACCTGGCAGGGCAGAATGTGTAACGCGTGACAAGGAGATCAAAGCTTTGCCTGTGTGATGTGCGGGGCAGGTCACACTCTGTCTGACCTAGCAATCCCAGCCTCATCTGGCACATCCCTGCTGCCAAGAATCTGAGCCCTGTCTCAGGGGATGCTGGCACCAACAGGCCTGCATGCAGGAGAGGAACGTTTTCCAAAATGCCCGTGTGTAATCCTCTTCGTCTGGAAATAGAGGACTACCTGGGATTTGCAGAGTTCGTTTGACCCTCTGCCTTCCTGGAAAATGACTGCAATGACTCACCAAATGTGACTACCTGCAAGGGATACGAAGCTAAGCTCGGAGTTCTCAGAGAGAGGGTGTGGTTTTGCTTGCTGCTGTGCTTAGTTATTGTTTTTAAGCAATTCTACCTTAGTGCCAGCAAACCCTCCCCAGCTCTAAGTTGATGGTACATCAGAGAGAACCCATCAGGAACTTACAATATATGTTTGTTTCAGTTCCTGTTTGCTCCAGCTGACCAAGCAAGCTGAAAACAGGAACTCAAATCTTCAGAAAAAAGGCAGGTCTGTATGGACCAGCCCCTCACACCCAGTACCAGCGCTTGCTGCTGCTCTGATGGAAGTTGAACCCAAGGCAAGGTTGAGGGAAAGGGAAGAAGGACCAGAAGAGACATTGCAATTCTCCTTATTGCTCCTGGAGATCACTGCAGAGCACTTAGAGGGGAAAAGCAGGGTCCTCCTCTGCTTTGTTGGTCAGCTCTGAAAGCACGATTCCTCAAGCTGCACATTTCATAAGCAGATGGGAAAGCAAATTCCTTGTCTTGTTCTCATTTCTCACCTAGTCTGACCCAGACAAAACACATTATTAGATTGTTGTTATTTTGCACTTACTCATTGAAGACCAAATCTGGAGCGAAGTAAAGCATTCTGGAGTTGACGTTGGTGAAAGATCTCCAACCCATAGCAAAAACCATAAGGCCCATCCAAGAGTACTGGATTATTGACATCTGGTCATCCACATGCAGATTGCGAAATCCTATTAAAAAATGAGAGGGATATTACAGATTAATACTGGGTTCCTGCAGTTACCAGGACTGGTTTCATGCAGACTCCAGTTCTCCTGCGGCATTCCTGTTATGACAAGGTGGTCCACAGCCTAACCTCAGCTTGTCCTGGGACACACACACACACACAGAGCCAGGTGACACAACTGCGGTGTCAGCAGCCGGGTGCTCACACTCTGATGGATCATCAGAAACAGCCACAGCACAAAACTGCAACTGGAAGGGGAGAAAGGGGATCCCCAGACACACGGAGGGAATAAAGACCAGGTGAAAAACACAAGCAGCAAAGTGTTTTAAAGGAAGGCAATGACAAGTGGCAATAAATGACATCTTCCCCTTAAGAGTCTCAAAGATCTTCACAAATTGCATTTGAAGGCTTTGCAAGACCCAGTGAGGTGGGCAAGCATCACTCTGCAACAGACTGGGCAAAAAAGATACAGCAGGATGGGATTCAGTGACCTCCTGAAGTCCCGCAGGGTAATACCTCCAACTATGGGGTGCTGAACCGGTCCAGCTGCCCCAGCACCAGGCTCGCCCTGCCACGGCCCTCGTTTCTGGCACTGATTAGACACCCAGACCCGCTGAGTCTTACTGTGCCATATGCTCTGCAGTCACGACATAACCCCCAAGGTCTCCGCTCCAAAGCATTCACAATTACCATGTGTGACAGTATGTCAAAAGTAAGCGAAATAAACAGCTGATGAGGATTTGTTTGCTTTGTGCTGCTAACAGAAATAAATCAGCCGAAGGGGAGCGGGAGTCCCAGCGGCAATACAATTAACCAGACCACATTCTCCAGGCACTGAGGCAGAAACAAGCCCTCATTAACCAATTACCTCCTTTGGTACAATTCTGGCACTCAAGGAAATAAGACGAAAAACTTCCTTTACTTTCAACCCGTTAGGACTTCGCCAAATTTAAGTAAATGGATTTTAATGTGTAATGCTCAGAGCCAGCAAATAACCCCGAGGCCTCATCACACGATTAACAGACTGAATACACAAAGCATTTATCTAATGAGTATGAAAATGAATATGAAAACCTCTGCTGAATTGCAAGCTAAACAAAAATATCAATTAAATTCAAATTAGTATTCCCAGATGGTGGTTCACAGTTAAATCCCAGGCATGTTTACAACACACGCACAAACATCACCTCCAACACTGTACTTTTTTCCAGATACTTGTAAGTAGTCAAATGTAATCTGGTTTCAAGAAAGTCCTATGTTATTTCAATCAAATATTAAAGCAATTCTAACACCTCCAGTGTATAATTATAATCCATTGAGGCGAGCATCTGTCTCCTGCTTGGGAAGCTGTCAACTGCAAATAAGCATAAGTCATACTTTATTGCTGATTAAACTTGCTTTACGTTTGTACATTTTCCTTTCAGTTTGCATGTCACCAGATTAAAAAACCAAAGCCTGCACACAAGTAGCGTCCTACTGAACCTGGATAGGTGATTTCTCGGCTACCAGCTGAACACAAACCTTCTGGCAGCCAGAGTGAAACTCGTTAACAGTACACGAGTATAAACAAGGCATCTGGGCAACTCAAGGACTTCAGAAAATCAGCCATATTTATCTCTAGGACATGTCTAAGTCAGATTTTCCTATTTAATTACAGTACCACATGCTATAAAAATACTTTCTATTTATCCAGTAAATTTGGTCAGAGATGAATTCACTGCTTAGTAAAATCTAAGCCACTCATGGTGACTGCTTCCTTGAATTTCCTCCTGCTCCATACTTGCCACAGGTCTCTTTCCTTGCCTAGACTTTCTGAAAAGATTGGAAAAATTTGAGTTACTTGAAGAGGAGCTGTGCTGCTGGCCCTTGTAGTTGAGACTTTGCAGTGAGTAGGCAGTGAGATGGTGCAGGGAATGCTCCCACACCGGCACTGAGTGATGACAATGAACATTTCATCAGTCTGCTACACACTCATCCCCCCGCAAACTGGCTGGTTCTTTCCCCTTTTTAAATTGCTCTTTGAAGGAAAACCATATCTTGTCCTCTGAGGGAATTAGCAGACAACGCTCTATTAAAAAACAGAGCAAACATGAAAGAGCAGATCGGATTGAAGACTGATGGCCAAAACTTCTTCCGTAGTTTGAAGGATGCTCTGGAGAAGGCTCAGCACAGCTCTCCCGCCAGGACAGCAAGGACACACAGGCCAGCGTGTTCAGGGAAAGGAGCTCCTCAGGAAAGATGCTCTTAACCACACAGACAATAAAATCCTGTGAATACAAATGTATTTATGATGGCAGATGCTCTGTCTTCAGAAGAGATGCAAGAAATTCCCAACAAGAAGTTGGGCCCAAGATGTGCTGTAGGGCCAGAAATGAACTGCAAGCCAAGGCATGATGGAGAAGATGAGGTGGGGGAGGAAGAAGGCAAACCGGAGATCTCCGCCGTTTGGCTTCCCTCGTGCCTATATTCTGGGAGCGAGGCCCATAAATCCTACCAACAAAGAGGAAACCTATACTCTGTACGTGACTTGGAGACAGAAAACATACCTGTGAACAGCAAACTCTGTGAAATTTAACCCTAATTCTCACAAGCAATCCATCCCCCTCTTGCTGGGTTCAGCATCAATGGGATGAAGCCATTGGAAGCACCAACATCTATGGTAGAACCTCCTCCTTCTGCTCGCCCCATCGTGATGCTGCAAGCGCTGCCTCTGCCCCTGCAAACCAGCACCAAAGCTGCCTCCACAGGCGGCAGTTCTCATCTAGGACTGGCTTCCTCTTAACTACTGAGTATCACCTTTCCAACACATTTGTGAAAGTATTTGTTGCACCTAATCTTTGCTATGAAGAAAGATTTTGGTGCACTTGCTCATTACCTTGCAATTATGTTCACTAAAAAAAAAAATATTTGCGCAAGATTTATCAGTGTTAAGGAAAGGTATTTGAACACAACAGTTTTGTTGTTACAGGACTTAAAGTTTGCTTTCTGCTTGTCCACAAAAACAAGTTCTAGAAACAGTGGTCAACTTTTCTAAAAGGAATCACTGCTTCCAGTTTCTGAGCTGAAATGCCTTGAAACAAAACTGATTTTCAGAAACCACATACCTATCATTTTCTGTAAACCTCCCTGCTCCAGGCATCTTAGATGATATATGGCTAAAATCACTGTAGAAGAAAATAAATACAAACCTAATGCCACAACATATTGTTAAATTTTTAGTATTGGCATAGTTTGAAGACACATAAATGAAGATACCTTCTACAGAAAAAAATCATAGCAAAAGTAAAATTAAATGTACTGATGACTTGAAAAAGATCAATGCGTAACCTTTTTCTTGTGAATAATCTTACAGCAGCATAGTTTGGAAATAAATTCTTCATCTTCTCTCTTGATGCACTCCTGTGCCAGAATGATATCTTCCTAAGAGATCAGCAACTGAACACCTCACATGTTACCAGAAAGTAACACCTCTAATATAAACAAATATTCATTTTGTATCTGGAAATTTTATTGTCCAGAGAATGGAAAAAAAGATGCACAATTAATTGTATCCTTACAGTTAAAGGGTGAGTTAGATACATTGTAAGCAGTATATTTGAAACAGAAAAGCAAGCAAGCAAGCCATGGGCCGCAACACCCATAAAGCCCTAACTAATGGGAAGTACACAGAGACTTTGCAATAGCTCTAATAAATAGGTCCATCTCCCATGATACCAGGTGGAGTACTTCACCTGATCATGTGTGCCAAGTTGCTAAAAAGGCGAAGGGTGTTCATCTGCCTTACTGGCAGCAGAGACGCAGCCTGCCCGTGTCCTTCTACTGCTCTGCTGTGAGGCAGCCTTTCCCCATACGCTTGCAGTCCGGTTATTTTTATTAGGCCGGTTTCCTAACAGCTTTGGGAATGAACTGAAGACTTTTCATTTGCTGCCAGATAAAATGATCTTTAAACTAATGTGTTTGAGTGCTGATCCAAATTAACTGTAACACCTTTATTGAATTTATGTATATGGAATAGGAAAAATACATACTCCTTCCACTTACCTTGAAGTAGACAGATTTTATGGATTTAATCAGATCTTTTAATTTTGTGTTTCAGCAGCTTTCCTGGCAAGCCGTGGTTATTTAATCTTTCCTTTCCAGGGAAATCAGTTTGATCCTATCTTCTCCTCTGCAGGATGTCAATTGCATAGGGTCTAAAGGGCCACATATCACACCTTCTCCGCTAGACACGCTGATACTGCTACTGCAGGCAAGCAGGATTCAGAAATGCTCCTACTCGATGCAGCCTTGTTTCTAGGATATCACTGAAACCTCGCTGGAAGAAGTGCAGCAACACCTTGCTGCACATTAATCACTCTTGCTATACGGGTGATGTTGAATGCAGGATGCAAGGTTAATCATCACCTATTAACCAACATTAATCTATTGCCAGTATTATCAGGCTGAGGCTACCTCTATTACAGGTGCAAGTTCCCCCTCCTCCCACCAGCAGCAGTCACTGCCCTTTTACATTAAGATATATAAGATATGTATCTTAACTAACAGGCAGGGCTGCTTACACTTAGTTAAGCCAAAGCTTGTGCCAGATGTGCTTCGTTAATGGGGAAAGGGGAAGAGGGGATAACATTTCCACCCTGCCTGTGGACCTGCTGAGGACTACACAGCACTTCCAGCAGGCAGATGACGCCTGCTGTTGGGCTGCGTTGTGGGGCAGGCAACAGAGCAAGGTTTGCCTGCTCCGCACCAGAAACACCTGCCGAGACGTGCTGCTTTGGCCGTCAGCCTCGGGCACTGTTCCTACTCACCGCAGAGGCAGGCTGCGCTGCCACAATGCAGCGGCCGGTCAAGCCCTCCAGTCTGCTCCCGTTGCACCTCGCCAGCAACGGCATTCATTAAACAGCCTCCACTCTCCCAACAGACCGTCTGAAGATCTTTCTGTTTTGACAAAAACAACTGCATCCTGCTGTTTTAAATTGCTTGGAGTTTGTTTCCACTACTTCTGCCCCTGCATGCATTCGCCCACACTGCCCCTCTCCTGAGCCCGCCAGGCGCCAGGCTGCCTAGCGAACCTGCAGACCTGGGAACTAAAAACACCTGTGGCTATGGGGTAGGATTCTGCAAATTTACCCAAAAAGCGAGGCAGCCACAGTGCGCGCAGGGAAGGGCAGTGCCTGGGCACAGCTGCCCACCCCTGGAGCCGGCGCTGCCAGCTGCGCCTGGCCCTCGCCCAGCTCCCATGAAGCACCAGCACCGGAGCAGGCAGAACCCAGCAGTGGGTGAGATCCACCTTGCAGCGGCAGCTGGACTGCTGCTCGAGTGAAGGAGCTGCATAACACCACCTGGAGCACCAGAACAGCAACAGTGCTGTGATTGTTTCTTCCTTCCCTGGAAAATATCAGGAGAATGACTAAGTGGTGAATTTGCGGTTATTACTGTTGAACTCCAGCGTTGGCACATGTCAGGGAACTGCTGGAGAAAGACGGAGAAAACACACTGGCTTTGCCTCTTGCTCCAGGCACAGTGATGCTAATGGTCAGGCCAGCACCAGCTCCGCAGCCAGCGGGATGGGGAAGGCAGCCAGGCAGCATCCCACCACAGCCACCTAGGAAGAAGAGCTGGGCTCCATAAGGGATCCCCTGGCCTGCGGAGGGGGTGGAGGTTCTACTGCAACTACCCAGAGAGCGCTGACTGCTCAGCTGTAAAAATATGAGAATTAATTCTGCCCAGATGCCATTGCTGGCACAGCAGGCACCAGCCCCAGGAGGCAGCGGTGCAGCAGCTGGCACCGCCATGCAGCCACGCACCATGGGGTCAGAGATCAGGCGCAGTATGGGAGAGTAAAAGCCTTTGATAAGGGGGTGGTTACAATGAAAAATGTTTTTCAAAGCACTCTCCCTTTCCATTAGCACTAGTGCAGCTTTACAGCCTCAGCCCCCGGATTGCCGGTCTGGTTTCATGGTGTCTCTGTGTACTTTTCTGAAGAAATCTTGATGTCTGATGTAGATAAGCCAGAAGAGAAAGCATTATTTGTCCCTGGTTTCACAAGCTAGGTGAACCTTTTCTGACTCCAGAATATAAGAAATAGAATGGGCTACACTGCATTTAAGCATATTCATACTAACAGCCCTCCTGGACCTACCAGTTAGGCTACTTCCAGGAGGATTGCTAAATTTCTGGGAACATCAAACATCTAACTACAGTTCATCACCAGTTTTTGGCACATAGTGGCAAACTTACTTTGCCTCAGTTTCCTCCTTTGGTCATATCACCCCGTCCATAAAGAGTCGGATCCCTGCTTTCTGTGGCATTTCCCGAGGAACAGGCCCAGGGTGAGGATAGCAGCTTGGTATCGTCCCCGCACCCCAGTCTCAGGGATGCTAGACGGTGAATTGGATCCTTCTGCATCCAGAGTGATCTCAGCCTTCTGTAATTTCAGCTGGCATTCAGCTGGCAGGATTAGGACATGCAACAGGCAGCACATTACAGCCTGGTAACCTCTATGCTCAGAACCAAGGAGTGTATTCAATGGAACACATATATCACTAGGATGCGTTCATTTACAGCACCTGATAACTATTACTATTTGGAAACTTCTGCACCCTAATGTACTCCTGTACCACAACTCTGAATGCATCATAAATATATTCCAGCAGCCTGTCACACAAGAGCAACCTGACTACCAGGAAAAAGCCCTTTGTGATTTTGTATCTCTCTTTTGCTATTTTACAATTAATTGGATTGTGAAATACAAAAATAGTGAGGAAGGACCTCACCCATCTCTCAAGCCTCAGCTCCTTTCAGCCCAGCTTCCCCCATCTCACTTTCACATCATGAAGTGGCACACTTCTGATCCACCTGGGGAATTTACCCTTTTCACCACTTCATGCGGGTTATGGGACGGGGCTAATACCTGTTTAGAGAAGGCGTCTGCAGGTCTGGTGGACACAGGTCTGCAAGTGGAGCAAAAACCCTGCAGGGAGAGCGGGAAGAGAGCAAGACCCTGAAGCCCTGACCCGCAACAGCCCTTCCCACACAGGGAAGCAGACGCATGCATGGCGACACAATACTGTGTGCCAGGGGCTATCAGCAGGGACAGACCCAAAAGCACAAGTTTCAACATACTTTGTCACTCCCTAGTCACCCAAAGGAGACAAACCCCATGCTGCTGCAGCCTGCTTTACGGAGATATTACACAGACAGGTGCCCCAGGAAGATGCTCCCCCAAGGAACCGTGTGATGGCGAGACACAAGCTGCAGACCACCTCCTTTGAACCCACCCCAGGCAATGCAAGCAGGGGGCTTTAGGGACGTGCCAGGGAAGGTACAGGATTTGTTAGGTTTTTAGCTCACCTGGCAAGGCCTTTGCCCATTTGACCACGTAGACCAGCTGCCTCTCCCCAAGCTCATTCAGGCTGGTCAGCAGATTGGAGAAGGAGTCCGGCTGGCTGTTGTCGTGGCCGGCACACACCACACCAGGCTCGATGGCCTCCAGGACGTTGAGGAAGATGGGCTGGCACTCATACCCATCAATGCGCGTCATCACCATCTTGGGAGCTTGCTCCTCGGTGGGGCTGGATGAGCTGGCTGCCTCCAAGTCATCTTGTGTCTTCAGGTTACCCAGCTTCTTCAGCTTGCGGGCTGTGGAAATGACACATTTTAGTGTAATGCTTGAAAATAAAAAAAAGCTTGAGGTTTCTTGGCCTCTAGCTCCATCACTTATATTTACAAGGAAAGGGAAACTGATGGCCAGCAGCAGCTAGTCCTTCAGGGCACACTGCCCAAAGAGTGCCTTGGCATCACAGACCTCACGTAAAGACAAAGGGGAGCACACACTGTGCAAGGAAATCCATTTGCTCGTTAATCTTACATGGAAAAGAACAAGCATCATTTACATCCCCACCTGTGACCGGTCTCACATTAACTCCCACTGAGAAATGGAGAAGAACTGGGGAAACGAGGGAAGAGGTGACTCGATTCAAACAACTACTCACATGCAATTAAAAAGGGAAGAAACACAAGCAAATAAACTCAGCAGACAGTCACGTTCCAGGGAAAAAAGCCTTTGCACTCGGATACTCAAGGGGGATTGTTCCATCCCAGCCCACAGTGGAACCGGGCTGCAACCAAGAGAAATACCTTCTCCCTGCCCGGGGCTCCTGCAACCCCTGATGCCCTCTAACCAAGCTCTCCCAGATGGGTCACTAGTCTACAAATACATTATGGAAAATACATTTTAAAAGCTAGTAGGTGGTTCCACAGCTGTCTCCCTGGAGCCTCCCCAGCAAGCCCACCAACGAGAAGACTCGAGAAGGGGTGGCCTTGATCTGCCAGCCAGCTTCAAGAGCAACATCAGCAGAGTGGGCTTGTGGGGCTGGGACTGCAGGCAGCCCACGACTGTGCCCAAGTCACCGTGACCAAGTGTCCCTCCTGTGCAGCTGGATCTTAATTACGGATGCTAGTCTGCTAGCAAGATACATCAGGAGCTTCAGATGCGTGACTTCAGAACTCTCGGAGAGTCAGTGTTCAGCCAATGTGGTACCTATATAAGGGTGCTCAGCACAACACAGGTTGGCAGGCTACTGCAGATAGGAACAGCTTTCACCCCTTACCAGCTCCAAAACCCCCTTATTAATTACAGAAAAAAAGCTGATTGTTTAATTCAAGTGGCAAACATAACATCAAACCAATTGTCCTTGGGGTTTTAGCTCCTTCATTACATGATACTTATCTCAAATCTCCTTTCAGCTGTAATTAGAAAAATAAGCAGCGAAACATAAAAATGTCAAGTTAAAGTGCAGCTTTGTAAATCAATTAAAAACTTTGATCTTTTAAGTAATGTACTTTGGATGATCTACTGTATGAGCAATTAAGACAGGCTGTTCTGTAAAAAAGGAGGAGAAAGGAGTGATAAAAATAAAAGAAAGCAACAGGAAAACAGGGCTGCAGTGCAGTGTGACATCCTTCGGCCATTGTCTGCTCGGGTGACACACCAGCCAGAGCATTGAGCCTCCCCTCTCCCAGCCCTCCAGAAGTCGCAGGCAGCACAGGCAGCACCACAATCCGGCAGACCCCGACACTCTCATCTTGAACCCCTGGCAAGCCGATCCCCCGGGACAGGTATGGCACTGCTCTCCCTGGGAGCTGCACCGGGGTTTTGCTCTCAACAAGCAGCACAGAAGGAGAGGCGTGCAGAACGCTGCTCCCGCATTTCCAAACAATGTTGTTAATTTGGGAAGGAGGCACTGGGGCTGACTCCACCTGAGGCAGAAACCATGTCTCATGGTTGTGCTTAGCACTGGACCTTTCGAGACAGGGTGCTGCTAGGAAAAAAAAGCTCCCTGGCTTAAAAGAAGAAATAAAAACCAAACCGTATCTTCCAAAGATAAATAATCAGTGCCCATAAGGTCCTGTGTGTAACTGGAACCAAACCCACACTGTGTAAAACACACACACGGTTTGGTTTAAATGTTAATTCATTTTTAAGAAAAAAAATGTATGTAGTACTGAAAGATATTGAGCGAAGTAAGAAGAGAGCAAGCAACCAACCTTGCTGGCTGTGAGACTGCAGCCATAAACCAAAGCCCTCTGTGTCAGAGAGCAGTGAAGCTGGATAACTGCTCTTATCAGAGAAGCCTTATGTTTGTGCTTTCCCGGAGCAGTTGTTCCACAGATCACTAAAATACTGATGTTACTAGATGAAGAAAAGCTTCAGAGGTAGAGTAGCTTATATTCAGTCACCTGTGCAAAAACCCTTTTTTGTGGCAGCTCCTACTCAGCAGCTACTGGGAACAAAAACAGAAATAAAAGAATAGAAATTAAAGACATCTGCTATGATTTTATTCTAGGATGAGCTAAGCTAGGCAGAAGTCTGCACTGAACTTCTCCAAACCAAGGTGGGATGAACCCCAGCATGTGTGACTAAAAACAGGTGGTTTACCGGCTTGGCTGTCAGCAGGGACAATAGCACTGGGGAAGCCTCGAAATGCAGCTGCTGGCACAGCACCGCCTGAGTCACACCCGCAGTGTGCCTGCAATTTGGCTTGGGGTTAATTGAGAAAATACCGTACGTATTTGAAACACAGCTTAAAGGACATAATTATATGGCATCACGATCAAATATTTGCCAGCGCAAGAATCCCTAGGGAGCACACTGTACAGCAATTATAGGAGTGACACACATTAAGCAACTTAACCTGCCCACCCTCCTGCCAGGCGTTCCTGAAGCTGGTGAAGGAGCGCTCTGGGCTCCAGCACTGATTTTCCATGAGTGCTGGACCCGGGGAAGTTCTGGGGACCTGGAAGAAAACTGCTTTTGCACTAGCAATGACAGAAATCCTGCCAGCCCCAGGCACTGCACGCTGATTTCAGCTGCAGGTGAAATGACGGAGAAGCTGAAACAGGACTTGACTTACATCCTGTTCTTTCAATTTTTTATTAACATCAACATGTGGCTTGTCAAAACCAGATCTTGTCAAGCTATCAATCTTTTCTGGCATGATAATTTTAGTTGGTAATCATAATAGTACTGGTCTAGCAGACACGTTTAAGAGATCTGAGTCAGTCTGGCCCACAAAAGTTAAAAAAACTCAAACAACATAAAATTAGATGGTACTGCTGAATTATTTTAAATCATTCATCTCAAAAGTAATTATAAATGTTGAAACAATGTCAGACAGGTTTATTTCTTATGAGGGTTGTTCATGGCCCTTTGCTAGTGAATGTCTACATTCATTCCAAAAAGAAAATCAACTTTCTACTAAAAAAGTCTGTATGACAATGCATAAATGGGAAAACCCTAACGAACATTAAGGACTGAGTACGTTTCACTGTAAGTAGATATATAGAGCAACTGAAAAAGTGAGCCATGTTCAATGAATGTCAAACTCCATCCTCACCAGCCTGAACTCGCACCAAAAGCTGATGGACAAACACAGAGGCCTGAGCTGGCAGGATAGTTCAGTGGACACAGGACTAACAGGATCCTGTGGCATGTGAAGGAGGAAAACACTGGCTGGGAGAGCATCTTACCACCGCCTTTAAGCACTGATGCTGCTGACCCTAGGAAACTGTTATTAGACATTCACCATACAAGGGAGGTGTCCGCAGACTGCAGAAACCATAAGAATAGTAAAGACTAGAAACACACCTTGGAGTAAGGAAGTAAAGAATTTTACCTAGGTGGCTATGCAGAAGGCTAGAGGGTTATTAAGTCACAGTCAACAAATACCCACAGCAGGGACAGAAATTCAATAAAAGTTTTTTTTCAATCTAGCAAGAAAAGCCGTAACAAAGATCCAGTTGCTGGAAATCATGAACAAACAAGATGAAAAATAAGGTACATCTATCACAACACTGAACATAACTAACTACTGCAACTGCATGGCAAAAAATGTGTTAAGATTCTCCACTGCTGGAAATGCTTACATCGATATCAAACGCTTTTATAAGACATGAACTCTATTTTAACCACAGAAACTGGACCTGAATTAGGACTAAATACAGGTATGCCTCAAGCCTTGGGCTTTCACAGGCTACTGGCAGTTACTACACTAGTCTTCTAGCCCTGCCATCAATGAAATGAACTGAATTTTACATGTTTGGGAAGTTTTGCCGCAAAACAGGATGCACACAGAGTGCAGCCACTTGGCTGAAGGTGCACAGCAGATGTCCCATAGCACAGGCGGGCTGCCAGCTCTGGCCGAGGGCAGAGGTGCTTGGTTCTCACAACGGGAACAGCCTATGGGACCTCACATGCCACGACTAAAACACACTGGCAGCAAACAAACAGGAGGTGCCTTAAATCCAGAGCTCTGCAGTTCAGCAGGAGTTGTGCTGGCTGAGTGATGTGCAGGGTCCCGACTGGAGCAGGACAGAGGGGTCAGGATGCCCATGTGTGCATGGGGGCTGGCAGGATTCCTGCAGCCGTGTGTGCAGCGGCACGCTTCCCGTGCACGGGGGCTGGCAGGATCCCTGCAGCCGTGCAGGCACCTGCACTTGCAGTAGGAATTGGTGCTGTGGGAGAAGGAGGACAGTGCACCAGCAGAACTGAGCACATGAAACCGGCATTATCACTTTTTTTTTTCTTTTTTTTTTTTCTTCTTTCTTTTCCCTCTCTTTGGCTTTACAGTGTTGATCAGGAGAGAAGATTCTGTTTAATGGATTTCAGCTTGCAGGTCAGAGTGATCTCAATCGATAATGAAGTGCTACAACATATTGCCATTCTGTGCCAAAGCAGACTCCTAAATAAGGTATTCAGTGTGTCACCTCCTCCTCCCATTAAACATACTGAGAGCTGGAGGTCTGCTGGTCACAGGCGGCTCTATTATACCCTACAAATGACTGGTAATTAACAAGCAGTTAAAAACAACTGTTTGGAGCTTGGAAGCATTTCCAAATGCTCTGCCTCTCTACTGTGGGAGAAATAACTGTGGACAAACTCATAGTGTACATGTTTTTAACAATTGCCTTTAAACCGACACTCAAAACAAATGTAAAACAGACCAGGCAGAACAGGTCAGGGTGACCCAAAGAGCTTAAGAAAAAAAAAGGCGGGGGGGACACAACTATCAGTATTAGCATTAATTTTGTCAGTGTGTCCTGCAGAAGAAGGTTACACTGATGTATGTCTTCTCTTGCTTAAGGAAACTTCACCAGAAAAAAGCCCTTAAAAATAAGAGCATGCTTGTTTTGGATGGCATTATGAAGCCCTTCTGCTGGCTGTGGATCAGGGAGCTGGGTTTGGCTCCTCATCCCTGTCCCCCAGCTTGGGAGCCCAGCAATCCATGGGCAGGATGACGGCGGCGGCCAGGTCCCGACCCCCCCAGGTGGACAAGGGAAGGGTCCCAGAGGAGTCTCCCTGCTTCCCCGGGAAGCCACGGCTACGAACAGCCACCAGCGGCCATGAAAATTACTGTCCTCAGGACAAGAAGGCGTGCGGGCACACACAGCGCCGGGCCAGGCTCCTCTGCCCTCACTCCCTCCCAGCGGGGCTGGATGACTGGGGCTGGGGGCAGAACTGGTGAAGCAGATACTGGGGAACTGAGATGGAGATAGCTGTCTGTTAACTTCCGCAAGCAAACTGCCTGCTTGGTCACATCAGGTAGACTGGGCACCTCCCTGGTGCTCCGAAATCATGGTGTGCCTTTGCACATGCCCATACGCATCACTCCCAAAGCGCTGCAGCAGCAGCAGCCTGCCATTTGCCGACAGCTCGCCTGCAACGGAGGGGGAGCCTAAGTGAAGAGTGGTCAGAGCCAGCTCATGGGACTGATGTTGTGAGGTTTTAGGACTGCATTACCTTTTGGGACGTTTGTTTTTTCTCCTTGCTACCGGGAGGAAAGGAGCGAGCTGCACGTCTCTCCATCCCCCTGCCAAGAGCTGTGTCCCCACCACTCAGATTTACTACCTGCTGCTGCAAAAGCAGAGGGGAGAGGCTGACTGCTGCCCTGCCGACTGGACATGCTTGTTGGTACCTGAGCTGTAACGACTGTTCTGGGGACAAATAAAATTAAAAACACTGCTCCTTGATGAGCAATAAAGCAGAACCATTTTGGTAGCGAGTTCTTCCACACAACATTCCAGCAGCCCAGCAGCTCCGGGAGGCTCTGCCTGTCCCAGCAATGATGAAAGTATTTAAACTCAAATGTTGGCACATCTAACTAGCCAGAGCTTCCCCACTTCCCTCTGCACTGTGCCTGATGCTGCCAGTGCCCTTCCTTTCCATATCACCCGTGACTCCCCTCCGCTTCGCTGTCAGGGGCCTTTTCATCGTGGGTCAGGTCCATCAGCCCCGTTTTTCAGGGTATTTTCTTCCTCACTCTTCATGTCAAATGAATTCAAAGATGAGCCACCCAGTGATGTACATTGTAGCTCTAGATTTTGAGCACAAAACCTCAGACTTTGGATACGGGCACTCTGTCATGTTTTGGCAGAGCTACAGGTTTTGGAACAGAGACAAACTGTAACGAGTATATTTACCAGTGATACAGGAGCAACTTTCATTCAGCAAAGAAAAATACTGGGGCTGTAATTTGTAAAGAAAAATGCCCCTTTCTGCCTGGGAAATATCATATTAAAATGGGAGTGCTCTGTTCAAAGAGGCTTTGGTGTGAGTGAGAATCCAGCTAACCTGGCTGTTTACATTCTTTCAGATTAACAAGATTTTAAATTAAGGAAAGGAATATTTCATGAAACTCAAACAAAAGTTTAATGAGATTCACAGTTTCGGTATTAGAAACCTGCAAGTGTTTTCTGAAGCTCATTACGCTCCATCAGCCTCATTTTTTCAGCCATTTACTGACTAGAAATACACCAAGTACATTTGTTATCTGCAGGACTAGGCCGGCTGTCCCAGCCCATCGCAAGGACCCAGGGGACATTATCCAGACAGTACCTCCGAGAGTCATCCCAGCTTCGTAGCACTTCCGCAGGCGGCAGGACGGGCAGTTTTTCCTTCTGAACTTGTCAATGGTGCAGTCGTTCCGGCTGGCACAGAGGTATTTCTGTTTACCTACAAACATCAGAGGAAACAGCAGATGGGTGGTGGGTACTGATCAGACCAGGTTTACAAGGAGAAATGGACTCACACTTTCTCAGTATCACCAGGGTCACTGACATCATGAGAGGAGAGAGGAGAGAAGAGAGGAGAGGACAGAGGAGAGAAGACAGAGGACAGAGAGAAGAGGGGAGAGGAGAGAGGACAGAGAGAAGAGGGGAGAGGAGGGAGAGAAGAGGACCGTATCAGTGCTGGTTTCCCAGTTCAACCCCCAGCAGAAGATTTATGTTGGAAGTTGGTATCTTTTGGGAAAACAGCACAGTTATTCCTCTGCTGCTACAGGAGTGGTTCATCACCAGATATCACACTTTGTACGAGAGCTGGCTACCCGAAACACAGACACTGGTCAGTGCTGTTTTGCCATACTTAGCACCCCTTCTCTGCCTGCCCTCCCCACTGCCAGGCAGCACTGCTCCTCTTTACAGGCACACGGCAGAGGTTTTCAGACCAAGATGTCCAAGGAGGAAAATCACTCTGCACTGTGCAGCACAGCAGACGTAGTCAATAAACAGCAGTTAAAAACTAATGAAATATGGATTATTTGGTTCTCATTCTTTAAATGGCATATATCTATTGCTTGACTTTTTGCTCTGATGAGCTGTTTTTCTCCCAGACCATCTTCAAAATGCAGCCTGATCCTCCTGCCACAGCACTTACCCACAGTTTGCTGAATATAGTCCCCAGACAGTGGCCTTCCCTCTACAACCAAAACTCTCTTTACAGTGCTTTTGGGGGCTGACTTATTTTTTGTGCCACCCATTAATGCTAATTGTTGTCTGCAGGTTACAGACAGGGGTTGGGGAACTGACAGCATGGGGAGCTACTGCCCCACAGGCTCTGCCGCCATGGGTCTCATTGCCAGGCTGGCACCAGTCACCCTGTCCCCTGGGCTGCACTCACAGCCAGCCAGGAGGAAACTGGGATCAGCAATTCCCTGTAAGGGAGACCCTGTGCAGCATCAGGTTTAGGGGGGCTTGCAGAAAATTCAGAAGTTACTTATTGTCAGACTAACTGGTATCTTAGACTCACCTTTCCACTTGTTCAGAGAGCAGCCCTTAGAGCTCCAGATTTCAGCTTTTTTTTTTTACTGCCTCATTTGCTAGACATGCCAAGAATGAACTATCCTTCCTGACTCATCACTTGTTTTCTTGTCAAGTCTAAACACGTTTACTGAATCAGGATTTATCTGATGTTCTTCATACCGTTCCAAACTAAACCGGTCTCAGTAAATAATAGAGCCGTGCACCTCACAGCCTCTGCATAAGTAGCCTACATGGGAAATCAGTCTACATCCAGTTTAACCTTTATTCATCATCCTGCAAGTGTTTGCTTTCTATATTCTTATAGGAAGAGCCCTTTGGAGTCATCAGAGATCCATTAAAAGGACGCGGTTGGAATCTAACCACTTAATGTACCGTTTTGACAAGAGATGCACCAATTTCGGTGCACTGATTTAACAACTCCCCACCTCCCACGCACACATCCACAACTTCTGAAGATACTGCAATCAGAAAAAGCAGCACATTTTTAGCAACCCAGTATCATAGACCTCACTGGCACCGTCTGCTGCTTGCCAATTGCCCTTCCCAGCTCCAGAGAGCAGCTTGGTTTCCTGCACCCTGGGGAGCAAGGAGCCTACAGAAGGTCCCACTGCTCCTTCCCGGCACCAGCCTCCAGCAGTGCACGGCTGCAGCTTCGCTGGCATGACTGGTTGCCAGCTGCAAAATCCCACCTGCAGCTTCTCATCACAGGCTTGCAGAAAAGTCATTATAAGGCTCAGCGTATAATCAACTCCTCACACTGTGTGCGCACAGGGCTACACCAAAGGCTTGCAAAAAATACCATATGTTTGAACTTCTTAGAATCATCCCCATTAAAAGCTGATCATTACACAACTGCCAGTGCCTTAGCCGTTAAGACTGGAGACATAATGGGGCAAGAGTGCATTACCTGCAGCACATGGTACCTTGCTAAATCCTTTTTACACCGTTCTCATTGGCACCTCTTCTCACCCCCCTCCCCTTGCTCATTACCAGTGTTAAGGACACTTAGAGAAGCCTCAGAAGCAGCGATTACATCAAATCCCGGAGAACACAAGCACCATCCTCCCTTTCAACAGTTCATTGAGAAGGGTGAGTAATAAACAACTTCAGCTGAAACTGGGTTACTTGGAGTTATTTTTGTGCTATGGGAAATGAGTGCTGAGGCCATACTCCCTCCACGCGACCTCTTTACGTGCATATATCAAACAAGAATGGACGCCCTACCTTCTCAGGCATGGGCATGGAGAGCTGTAAGGTGATTTTGCTCTCCTTCCCCTCCAGCTGCACTGCAGGATTCCTGTCTTGTGACAATGTCTGACACTGGGATGCTCCAGAGCCAATCAAAACTACCACGAGAATAAAATGGCTGGCCTTGGGACTACCAGGAAGGCTCAAGCCCAGCCCACGGGGCCAACTCAGTCTCTGGCCGAGGCCATCAGGCTGCCATGAGCAGTGCTGCCCCAGGAGCATCCGCAACCCTCCTGCTCTCCCCTCACCCTTTGGCTCCTGCTCCTTCCCTATCTTACCTCCCTAGTCTAAACTACAGCATCTTTGCAACAATAATAGCTCAAAATCTTTAAAAAGGTCAAGCTTCTCCTGTGAATGGCTTTAGCAAGGGAACACGGCACAGTCACTGCCCGAGCCCCCCAAGGACGCTCCAGGGTCAGGCACAGCTCTATCTAAATTCCCCTGCCAAGGGGAGGAACATCCACCAGCCCCAGCCCCCTTATCTCCCCCAAGCTCCGGGCAGCATCCCGATGTGCAGGCTCATCCCTCATCCCACTCTGTCCCCCCAGGCACCCACGGGCACCCACAGGAGGAGAGCAGGGGGACGGAGGAGATTTGGAAACGCGGTTCAAGCCTTGCTCAATGAGGCAGCCATGCTGGTTCCCATCAGCTCTTCAGCAGCATCCACCACCTCTCACACTGCTGGGAAGCGACACAGAGAGGGAGTGATCTCCAACCAGCTGAGACCAGGCAGGGTGCCTCAGCACCTGCTGGCCCTCCTGGATCACTGGGGACAAAACACGCACATTAGAAGGGTCTCTACAACAACTTTACCTCCCTGCTGATGGGCTCTGATTAATGCAAGCTTTTAAGTTGCAGTCAAAAACTCACCCCACAGTCATGGTACAGTGATTTTGCTAAAACAGCAAGGGCCTGCTTCCTGGTTCACAAAATAAACTCTTTGGGGCAGGAACCAATTTTCTGTTAACTGTACATGCATAGTCTGGCACTGTTTATTTTAAGCTGTCAGCCATTAATAAAAAGGGAAACAAATGGTCATGCAATGGCTATTCATGAGTCTACTTTTGCTCAGCATGAGAATAAGGTGCTTGCTCATCTTGTCCTAATTCCAGGGATGTAGAGATTCCCCTTTTAATTACTGGAGAAACTCGGTGCCCTCATCACTGCTATCCCCAGCTGTGGACACAGTTTACGAATAGAACCCATGACCTGGGAGAGGGACCACACTGTGTCACTACCCCAGCGAAGCCAACCGTCCTAAACGCCTGCACTCGTCCCCTCAACCATGGAGAACCGTGGGGGCCGGGACGCTCACCGCCCCGGGATGGACTGACACACTGCCGGACCAAGCATCTCTGGTGAATATGCCAGCAATAGCAGCTCCTCTGCTCTGTCTGCACCGGTGTACACCATCCCTTCTCTCCAAGCTGGGAGCATGCACTACTTGACACGGACATGAACGGCTGTGTCACCTGAGCACAGCACAGGCGTATGGAGAAGGTGCCACTGGCTGTAAAAGCCCAGAGAACAAGGAAGGGTGGCTGGGATACAGACAGGTTCCATCTGTCTTAAGTAACTCCTCATATACAGAGACTTCGTTTTAATTTCAGGATAATTTACTGTCTTCATTTAAGAACAAGCTGAGACATTTGCAATCAGCTGTTCTTTACTTAAAGATAAATGCACTGTTTTTTCTTTTATTGAGTTTAACACTGGAATGATTTTTTTTCTCCTTTTCTTCCCTGCAAACAACAGAGATGCTTTCTTGTGTTACTCCAAAGTAGAGGCTCTTGCTTTGCAAACCTGTAAGTACAGGTCTGAATGTTAAAGATATTCTCCCTTTTTTACCCAGCAGTCCTGCTCTTTGCAAAGCCAATCACCCAGACTGTCTTTACAACAGGGATGTTGGCAAGGTGTCAGCCTCAGATAATCACCCACTTGACGACACCGCAGATGTACGCCCAGAGAAGACCCCTCTCCTTCCCTGACAATCCAGATACTGTTTGACATGTATGTAGGCGAGAAGTGAAGTTACAAAGGTACTCAGCACCCCTCTGCTACGTCAAACCAGCACAGGAACCCCAGGAGATCAGTCTGTGCAACTGAGGCTCTTGCAGACTGCTGCAGTTCCCCCCTTCAATGCACACCACGAATACACTGCTGTACCACTGCCCCCTTTGCTGGGAACACCCCCCGCCGGCTCGGGCTCCCTCCTGTGCCACCTCACAACAGGTGGAAAGATGCTTCTGTCGTTACCAAGTCCTCCTGCTCATCACCTGGGACTGCAATGAACATCATGAGCAGAGGGGAAGAGCAGTTCTCCGGTCTTGACTAAAAATAAAGATTTATGGAGAAAGATTAGTTGCTCAATTGAGAGAAATTATTTAACTAAAAGCCTGTTGCCACATGAGTTGTTGTGCCTAGAGTAGCTTTCTCTTCCAGAAAGCAAAGTAATCTACGCAAATGTCTGGAGTAAGATTTACAATTGTGAATGTGAAAACCCATTAAATGTCTTTTGGAAGAGAGATATATCCTTGCATTTCAGGGCACAAACCAAATTCTAACAGTTGGGGGATAAGGCCAAGCTTTCTGAGAACACGAATCCCCCAGGGTTTCATGTAACCACAGGGTCTCTAGTGCTCTTCTGTAAAAGCTCTGGTCCCCTTTGCTGTCACCAGCTGGGCTATGGCAAGAGCTGAGCCTGCAGGTTTGGTGCTGGGACCGCTCTGAAGTTCCCACTTTATGCCCCCATTAGAAATAATCAAAGAGGGCACAGCTATGAAGCTCTCAGAACCAACACTAAGCCACTATTAATAAACTACCTTTGCAAAGTAATTTTCTTAATAGTCACCTGTATTTACCAGCAGACTAAAGAAAACAAAAGGAAAGCATCCAGCCCCAGTGACACAGCGCAGGCTTCAGCACTGGCTCCAGTTCTTCTTTCCTGGGGCAGTGACTTCAGCAGCCTGCGGCAGCTGGGAAGGCAGTCTGGCTCTGTGGGAAGAGCAAGGGGAAAGCTCTCTGGGGAACCAGAAAGAATGGTCTGCAAGTGAAAACATTAGCTAGCCAGAGAAATGCAAGCATGGAAGTTACAGATGTTGGCAAAAATGAGGCTGGCCATCTTGCAAGTGAGGAAGTCCACATCATGGCTGAAGAATCTGCAGGGTGCATTTAGAGCTGGCCTATATATAACCTGGACATCTTGAGAGTGTCTATAAATCAAGACAGCTGACAGAAAGAGATCAGGAAAATATTTATGTCTTTTCTGTTAACTCATCCAGCATCTTTCTGGGAGAACTGGTTGGACTTGAGCTTGCAAAAAACCTCAAATCTGTCAAACATTTTATCAAAGCAGGAGTGATCTGCTCTACTGGAAACCACATGAATACCTCAGCGTGTTTCAAAAGGGAAGAGGAATCAATGTCATAAATTTTTTTTTTTTTTTTTTAAATCTTTTCCCTTTCTAATCCCTTAGAAGGCACTGTATGTCTATAAAACCTTCTTAAATATCCCTGAAATTACTGCCAGGTAAGTTCATTATTATATTAGGCAAAGAATAGGATAAAAGAAAAACTACGTGTCTAGCTATTCTCCACTCCCTCTGAGGTGATCTGCTTGTGCTGCTTTTCAGTTCCCAGTCCATTGCTTCTCCTACCCAACAGAGGCTGCTGGCTTACAACAGTAACATGAAGGTAACGGAGGCAGAAGAAAACGTTTCTTTTTTCATTGGGAAAGCTTTCTGATCTGCTGTTGTAAAAAGTCTCCAACGGTGACGTAAGGTTTTCAGAGATGCATTTGATGGACTTTAAAACATGAGAACACACTGAAATATCAGCTTTCAATATTGCTCCTCCACTTTAAGAAGGAAAGGTCTGGCTGGAAAATGACCAAGTGTTAGGATAGAAATCACCACCTACAGCTATCCTGCGTTCAATATTTATAAAGGAGTCTGATTTATTGTCTCTTTCCCAAAATAAAGACTCTATCCATGTACCTCAGGGTAATATAAGATGAAACTTCACACTCAGGCAGGTCCCCACACACTGCTGCTGCTCCTCACTGCAGACGCACTTCGCTCCACAGTCTCATCTAGAGGAAAGGCAAAGGGCTGCTGCTGCCCAATCCTACTGCAACCAAACATTTCTAACCCTCTGCAAGACCTCGAGGCTTAAAAACTAAGAAGGGGGCATAAATACCATTTAAATTACTGATGCAACACAATCGGGAGAGGGAACACCACCAAAGCATATGATCGAGAGCAGCGCAAGCAGCCCAGGCTGCCTCCTCTCCCTCAGCAGGCATCTTGCAGCCCTCATCCACATGCCCGCTGCCATGCCGGACAAAGCCCACCCTGGTGTAAAAGGAGGAGCACTGCTCGGGGACTTGCCAGCTGACAAGGGGTATTTCATCATCAGTTTCTCTGACAGAGAGAGCCAAGACTCCACTTACTATAAATCAACAATAACTTGCTGACTTAAACAAGCATCTGTTATTTACTCTGGCGGCACAAGCCAATCCATTTGGTCTTACACAGAATTGGTGTATAGCAAAGAGACATAAGTTTAAATGACTCACTTTGGAAAAATATGCCAAGCTTATTATCTATTAGTATTATCTGACTGTCTTATTAGAGCAATGGGATGCTGTTGTCCTCTATGGCACAGCCCTGATTCTTCCCTGAACCAGTGCTGTCAAATTCACTCCTGGCATGCATGATGAATGAGGGAAGACACAACTCTGAAAACGTGCAGGATAATGCTAGAATTAATCTAGAAGCAGTGCTCTGACAAGGGCAGGTGAGCACCCATCAGTTTGGGACCTCCACTCGACAGAGGGGTGATGTAAGGTGCGGGAGGGGAGGGTCACAGCAAGACAAGCCAGAGACAGAAGCCTCCATCCCCATCGCTGGTTGCCAGCTGGGAACCGCAGTGCCTCCCTCCCCCAGGGATGCCATGGCCTGTAACACTGACTGCCAACAGTGTGCCGGTGCACCGAATAAATTACGTTAGCACTGAGGAAGAATGATGATTTGTATTGGTTCATCACTCCAGAAAACAAGTCAGATGTGTGATTTACAGGCACATTACGTTACTAGACAGTTAGGCTTCCACAATAGCGACTCTCACTCTGCTGCCAGGGAATCACGACTCTAACTGTAGTTAGAAACCAGACATTGGTGACCCACAGCCCAAGGAAACAGCTGGGCTAGGTCCTTCTACATGCTAATTACCAAGGAAAGATGGTGCAAAGACTATGGACATGAAGGAGAAGTTGCTTTCTCAAGGGTTGGGGAGAAGGATCATGGACACCAAGGTCAGAGCATGGCTCTTGATGGACAGACAGTTCTGCCATTTTGCAGGTATTGAGAGAAGTGATGCTCTGAAAGGGATATAAGAGAGGAAAAGCATCCCCTAAATTTGGAGTTCTGGGTCTGAGATCGCAGGAGGGCTGATGGGAACTTACAGCACACTTGGGAATCAACAGGAGAAGCAGGAACTGACTGCTCCTGGGTCTCACTAGGTCACTAAGATAATTAGGCATTGAAAAGGATTGTGTTTTGGCAAACTGGTCTGGCTACTTTTTGAGGGCAATCTGTAATGTGGAACGACAAACATAGGACAAAGAAATCAATTTATCCTTGAATTTTCTCCTTTACTAGTTTAAGAGACCTTAGAAACCCACCACACTTTGTCCCCACCACTCCTGCCTCAGTTCCCTTGGCTTGGCAGGCTCCCCAAAGCAAGGCTGCTTAACCTCTTTCAAGAGGAGGAAAACACACCATGACGCTGCAAATGCCTCCAGCACTTGCATGTTAACAACTCGACTGCTGATGAGAGAACTTGTGTCAGTAGCATTTGACACTCTACTTTGAGGCTACTTTGGTAGAGAAAGCCAATACTTGGAGGTGAGAGTGATGTTCCCTCCTCTCTCTGTATGCATTACCTTCAGCCGCCCGCTTGAAGAAGACTTTGCAGCTACCACAAGTGAGGGCTCCATAGTGGCACCCAGATGCTTCATCTCCACAAATCAGGCAAGTCTTTTGAGGTGGAAAGTAATAGTCAATGGGCAAGACATGTTCATGGCCAGTCTCCAACCTGCAGCGTAAAACAGAAAGAACAAGGGAAAGGGTCAGCAAATGAGGTTAGGATGAGCTATGGGTGAGCGCAGCGGATTGGGGTTTGGGAGAATGTTCATGGCAAAACCCAAAATTTCAGTGATGGGACAAGCCAAGCACTGATCAGAAAGGAGGCAAGCAACGACTAAGCCAAACCTTGCTCTGACCACACAGAAGATCATGCTGGGGTGCCCCTCCTGACACTGCCCCTAGGTACAACATGTGACAACGTGTGACAAAGTACAGGCACGGTGACAGCACAGCCTAGAAAGAGAAGACAACTGGGACCGGCTGTTGCAGCTTTCATGTAATTTTGGGTTTAATACTGAGGCTTGTACATCAAAAAAGGACTCTGCATGCTCATTAAGCTATGTAATCCCACTCCATTAAGGTCACTGTTGTCACTTCACTACAGATTAATTTATCCTTTTGATTCTTAATTTAAACAAATTAATTTTTCCTAAGCTACCAAACTCCCTTAAGCTACTCTTTTCTTCTTGCTTTTTTATCTTGCTTGTTTTCTACCTATTCCCTCTTTCAATACCCAGCAACGGCTGGACTGAACCTTCTTCCAGGATGCCTCTGGTGAAAACATAAAGCATTTGCTGTGAATGTGTCCCAGCAGACTCCTGTTTATACCCATCCCATGACTAAAGGCACTGCCCCTGCGTCTCCCAGTCACATGGAGTACAATGGGATAGAGCCATCAACAGCCCCATGGGCAGAGCATGGGCACTGCCAACCACTGAAGGGTGAAAACAAACCTCAGAGCCAAAAATAAAAGTTTCAGGGTCCGCCATATAATAACTATGATTAAATGCTGGAAGTGGGTCAGTGTGGATTACAGAACTTCACATTTTCCACTTGCCAGCTCAGTAGTCCAAAAGACCTATTTTGGGGTTTCACTCTGGGTAGCTGGAACTAAGGATGGGGACGGAAATCAGCTGTTAGCATGGGCAGAGTATGGACTCCAATGAAAACCTGGGGCCATCTTTGACTGTTGCTGCTTTCCCCAACCCCCAGTTTTGACATAACCTCTTCCAAGTTCTGCTGGGGAAGCACAAAGAGCCTCCTGCAGCCCCGGCACAACCCAAGCAGGTGCCAAGGACACCAAGAGGACTGCGGCGATGCAGTGCCGGGGTGCTCAGGAGGCAGAGCTCTACACCTCCACCCCTCCTACCGCTCCCCAGCCAGCACAGCTCCCATGGTGCTGCAAATGTGGGACTGGGTCCCCGTGAGCCGCGACCCTGGGGAAGGACTTCACCCGCCAGTGCCATGCTGCCTGCGTGTGCCAGGCTGACATAGTGCCAACCAGCCGCTTTAACTGTGGCACCGAGACGCTCTGAGAGCCAGCCCTCCTCTCCGACTGCGTATTCGTCGTGCTTCCCTCCATCTGCATGCCCAAATCCTTTCCTCTTGGCTAGCACCCATCCTGCCTCCTCCCTCCTGACACACACGCTGCCACATGCTTGTCTGATCAGATCTATGGAGAAGCTGCTTCTTCAGAAGGCATGGTAGCAGAAGAGGCACTTAGCAGAATCACAAGTCAATGCTTGTCCAGGCAGTATGGGGAACAATAGCATTTTAAGTTATTTGCTAAAACTCGCTTTTTGTCAAAACACCAGATGAGGCAATTAGCTTCTAACAGTCAGTAGGTCACCGCAACTTTTTGGTCAAAAGGAGATCTGCTTTTGGTTTCTGGTATTGTTTGAATGCTTGCAGGTGAGCTCTTAGAAATCAAATTATATTAAGAGCAAATGTGACAATGCTGGGACTTCTGGAAAAAATCTTTATACTCAGAAAATCCCCATTTGGGACCACAGTATGAATAAACCCAAACTCCACTGAAACAGAAAATAGCCCTGGGAGAGATGGCAGCCGGAACCCATACCATGAATCTTCTGAAAAGTCTTGCAACTTTTAGAAAAAGGGGTCAAACACCAACACAGACCCCAGGGCAAGGGAATGCTGTCCTGCTTCTCAGCCCCTCTGCCCCAAACTGCTGCCCGTGGCCAGCACCTCTCCACGTCCTGCAGGTCCACAGGCAGCTCTGCCCGTCCAGGTATGACACAAGCAAGGGGATGTCTCACACACCCAAAGAGCATCTGGCAACACTGAGGTTTAATTAAGGAAAGATACACCTGTTGTCTGTGCTAATCACCAGCTTTTCCACTGGAGTTTCCATCTCTGTGGTAAGTTAGAATGTACGGCACCACTGCCCTGCACTTGCCGGGCTGAGACTGCAGCAGGCACCAGGGCAGGCGGTCCCATGCAGTCCCCCACCTCTCCCATCCCTCTCCCCCATCTTGTTTCACTACTCCCAAAACACAGGGAGAGCCTGCAACCTGCAACCTGCGCGCCCACAAGCAGCAGTCCCAGGGACATCAGGACTTAAAACTACCTATAGTGCAACAGCTTAAAGAGCAATCACTCTTATGGAGAGTTGTGGCAAGGACAACGATGCACTCGCATAGGGGCAGCTGCCTGGTTATCATCTTTTGCTCAGTTATTTTAATTCTGGTAATAGGAGTAGCTTCTTTAGTCCAGGCTATCCATTCCATTTTGTTTTGCTTCCCAAACTGAGGAGAGAGAGGTTTTAAATGAGAAAAAGTGTTTCCTCAAGGGCCGATGAGAAACCAGCATTTGACTGGTTTAAAGCATACCATAGGCTGAAAAATACTTTCCGGTACAGACAGGACTTAAGGGACTGTTGCTGTTGTTATGTGAACAACTAGCTGGGATGCTTAATTTCAACCAAAAACTAACTCTGTCACCAGACTACCGGTGCAGTTTGTCTTTCACACAGGTCTTTTCAAAGCCCCTCACACCTTGAGAATAAGGCATGAAATGGGACAATTATTGCCAAGATCAAAACCCAGGCTCACCTCTGTCCTCTGATCTTGCTGTCAGTTGCGTCCTTCAAGAATGCTGCTATCTTCTATTCCTCATATGAGAGCTATGCAGATCCTACCTAAATTGCAGGTTAATAACTGGAGCAGCAATTCTATCCCCTTTTCTTAAGGCAAGAAACATTTTGAGTGATTCCACATCTTTTTAGCAGCAGCAATCAGAATCAGAGACTCATCTGTAGATGCTGCTCAACTATCCTTCCCTGACAATCTCCATTTCCAAGGCTTTTCTTGAATTACTGATTAAACAGAGGAGATGCAGTCGGCTGCACCATATCTGCCATAGTTAAGTCCTGATGCAACAAACACCTCCCTGTCTCGCCCTCCCAAGCATCCTGCCTGTCCTCCCGGTGCAATCCTGCTGTCCCGTCCTCAGCAGGGCCCAGGGCACCCCCCACTTCCCCCCGTGCCACATCTGCACAACCACCCTACACTACACAGCCTTGGCACTCAGTTTGAGGTGCTACAGTAGAGCAGACACTACTAAGAAAAAAACAGCAGCAAATATAAAAGCTTTGCTAAAAATGCCTTATTTATCCAGCAATTTTTTAGATTCCAGCAGTACCGGATCTTTCCTCTAATGACCTGTTACCTTTTTTCTCCTCTCTATGCAATCAGAAATCTGAAAAGGGCTAATTTACCTTTTTCCATAAGGCCTTCCACACTGTGCTTTCCGTGTTCTTTGCACCATGTATTTCAGATAGGAAATGAGCAAAAGTGACTCTCACAGTAGCAGCTGTTTTGATGACAGAAGCAGGAACCCCAGAAGACCGTGGAGTATTTTTGAGGCGTAATTATTTAAAGCTGCAAAGTAGGTTAGCAATTAAGGCTTGAGTGGCTTTTGAAACAGCTTTTTAAATAGCTGTTTCTGCATGAGAAGAGTTGTGCAAGTACAAATATACCTTCATGCATGTGTGTGTCTAGTGCACCTATACATGTGCATCTACCTAGGAAGGGTGCTGAGCAGAGCGGCCCAGAGCTGCTCAGGCTCTCCCTGCAAACCCCTGTTTACTTGGCCAATCTTGTCCCCAGCTGCCCACTTACGGATGGAAGTCAGAGGGAGCTGGCAGACACTCAAGGTTAATTCTGGCTGTGAGACAGGCTCCTCCCGGGTGTGACACTCTTGTCTCCAGGGTTTGCACAGGGCAGCATTCAGCCCCTGCATCCCATCATGTCAGGAGATTGATGTTGCGGCAGCTGGGGAGAGGCTCAGCTGCAGGCTGAGCCCTGCAGCACCAATGCGATTGCCAACTCACTCCTGCACCTTTACTACTGGCGGCCACTGTCCAGAGCAGAAGGATTTGCCCCAGAATGCCCTTGATTTTAAAAAGACGCCAATTTGCCTTTTTTATTTTTAGAGGGAAAATTGTAAGAAAAACGTAACTGAAAACATCAGCAACTCAGAGTGAGCTGTGATAATGGTACCCTTAACGATCTATTTTCCAGTTTCCAAGAGACCTTTTAAGGGCATTCTCAAAATATGTAGGTAATAACACAGCAATGAGCCAAAAAGATTGCTTATGGAGGCTGCAGGAGCGTGTGGACTGGCAGCTTTCTGGGCAGAGCCCCTGACACCCACCTGCACAGGCGTCCCAGTGACCAGCAGCATTTGCAGCTCCTCCACCCCTGCACAAGGGACCGGAGGGGTGGCTCAGCAGCTCACGATGGGCTGCTTAAAAGCTTTCCTCCAAGAGGAAGTTTTTACTCTTTCGGTACCTGCTGATTGCAACCACCCCACAGAGCCACAGGAATACTGAGGTCTGACAAAAACAAGCACCAAGTGAGTTGTGGAGGGCTCCAGAATACGTGACTGTAGTTTGCACAATATATGGCAAGTGTCACACTGCCTCAGAACTCCAAAGCAGGGAGATAGCGTGGCGCGGGCAGACACAACTGGTGCAGCAGTGACGTCGGGTAGAGATTCCAGCTCCGGCACATGGCTTGAAGGCCAAGGTCAGGGCTGCTCACAAAGGAGCTCGGTGGTTTTCAGGGGAGAGAAAAAACAACCTCACTATCTCTCTTATGGCTACAGGAAGAATTTTACTGTTGTTTCAGAAGGGTTCTTTACGGAAATGGAGAGTATACTGAGCTCCTGCCACGTGCAAATATTTCTGTAGAGTAGGAACTATAATTTTGCAATGCAAGCACTTGTTTGTCAATAGTTAATTTCACAACACACCCAGAAAACCAAGGGCAATCACGGATAAGAGAATGTCAACCACTTCTAATAACCCACAAAGAAAGTTTCCATCTCAGCAACAGACAGCACATGCTACCCAAAAGGAGCCAAGGCACAACTGCCCCCCACTGCCCGGAACTTCTGACTCTGAAGACAGACCACGAAAAAGTATGTTTGCTGCTTTATTTGCATGGCTTCTGCAGTCCATGCCTACCAGCTCAAATAAGATTAATTCATTAAGCAATTCACCATGCTAATATAACACAATGCATATTCCTTACACTCCCTCTGTTTTCCATCAGTTTGACGTAACTGAACAAACACAATTTCTACCTCCTTCACTCTTAAATTTGACAGCTGCAGCAGAATAACCCACCAGACTGAAGTGAAGCATTGCAGTCTTGCTCTCTGCACGGCTGTACCCTGACCACTGGCATAACCTCCTTGTGGCATCAGCTCACTGCGTCAACTGCTCAGTGTCAGCGTTTGCACCAGTGGGCTTGGAACTCGCTCCAAGATTTAGCTGCCTTGTCCAGAAACACTTCTGCCAAAGCACAATGCAGTGGATTTGCAACACAGGGACTGAGCTGGACTGGCCTTTGGAGAATCCCTAACCGGGATTTGCCTGCCTGCCCACCCACAGCGGCTGCCACGCACACATGCTCATCCTGCCTGACCAGCCATCAGCTGGGAATCCCCAAGCAGAGCGCTTTTGGTCCCACACCTTGCCCTTTGGGCAAAGTGGCTGGTGGTTTTGCACCTTTACAATGCTATATCTAAACACCTGCCTGGCCATAATGCTCGAGAAGATGCTGCGCCATGAACTGAATAAGCACTTGCACACAAACTTGGATGACACAGAATACTGTCCGGTCATTTCTGAGGTACTGCAATGTTATCAGGAGTAAATGTTGCCTTTAAAATGGCTTCGTCCGTACGTGACATTTTCAAACACAATATTAAAAGTAACTGGCTTCCTGTCAATGGAGTTGCGTGGCTCATGCGTGGACAAAGGTCTATGACTCACACCGAGGTGCAAGACCCATGATTAGCTAAGAGCACGACTGTTCATTTTAGGCACAAGTCTCATGTCCTCTTGCACATTCCTGTTTCACTGCCGCTGGCTTCAGCCAGAGCTGAACTTAATCTTCAATCCACAGTCACTAAGTCACACTGATTCAGATAATAAGGCCTGCATGGAAGCTTTAAAGCATTCCATCTGTTAAAACACATTGGGCAGTTTAATCTATAAACATGCAGCCTTGTACACTGAATTTATATTCTTTTTTCTAAATAGCCTTGAATATGTTTCTAAACTGACCATTTCTTGTTTTCCTGTATAACTGCTGGAGGCAGAGAGGCAAGACAGCATCTCTGAGAGAGCAGAGCATGGTGCACACTGTGAACAACAGGAACAACACGTATGGGAACTTGATCTTCACTGGATTTAAATAAGCGTTAGCAGATGACAGCGGGTTTTCCAAACATCCCTGGCAGTGAGGGCAGACAGAACTGGCACACCCTCAGGAGAAGGTCCTCCCACCAACAGCTCCCAGGAGCAGCAGCATGGGGCTCTCCAGCAGAAATGGCAGCAGCTCAGAGGCTGCCTCCCAGCCCAGGGGGCACAAATAATTTCAACAAGCACAGCTGCACAAATCCATTTGCAAATCTCCCCAATTAAATTCTCTTTTTCCTTTTCGAATGCTCTATTTACTTATTTTGACAGTTTATTTTTCACACACTGGGTGCCAGCTGCAGCTGAAAGCCCACCTCTACCAGCCCAGACCCAGGCAAGCCCATGGTTCTTTCCTTTGCTGCACAAGAAGGCTGCTCCAGCCTGGAGCTGCACCGAAACCAGCTGCTGTTTGCCCCATGGGGAGGCCTCTGTCCCAGCACCCAGGGGACAGTCCCAAACAGCCACCCCAGCCAGCTGAGCCACTGCACATCCACTGACGGGGTGGACAGCAGAGGCCATGTCATAACCCAAACCACTGTGGAGTCTCCTGATTTTAATGACCATCACTGGCTCTCACCTTCCAGTCATCCCTAAGAAAGAAGCAGAAAATGAGGTTAAAAAGGTGACAGGAGGCGGGCATGCTATACCTGAAATGCAAAGCCTGGGCAAAGCCACTCTGCAGCCTCTGTATCACACAGGTGGCCTCTGCGGTACGCAGCTGCCTGCATTTTGTGAACCCAAAACTTCTGCCTCAAAACCTGATCTCCAGCCAGTGAGCTCAGGGAGCAGCTTAAATAAATGAGCTCAGAGAAAATGAAACACTTGATTTCCCCAGACAGAGAAGGTATCTATGAAAAGAGACAGCATAAACGTATTGCAAGGTTATTTAAGATGGGAACTCACCTGGTTATGAAGCATCAAGGGGACAAAAAGCAAAACAGGAGTAATGCAAGCAAGCTTCAGCCCTGACGAGCATCCCTGAGGTCATCAGCACTGTACACCATATCGTCCTGGTGACTGCAGAGTCACCTGGAGCCTCCAAGGACAAGACCTTGGTGTCCTTGGTGCACAGACAGCCCTACTTATTTCCCAAGGAAACAGTCTGTCCTGACTAATATCTTTTAAGTTAGTTTAACCCACACCATAATCTTCCATTCTTAAATCCATCTCCTCTGCTAACAAAATGTGCCTACAAAGAAAATCACAAATCATGAGATACTCTTGATCCATATATTTCATGCTCCAAGAGACACTGCCATCATGCCAGATAGGGAGGACTGGCTTACAGTCCCCTAGAAAGCATCCTGGCCATTACTGTACTTGGCAGGGTACTGCAGGCTTGTAGGACAACGTACTAACAGTCTGCTTTTATAGGAAGACATTTAGCTTTCCCTCTTTGAAAACTAAGTGCAGTGATACTTATTAAACACTTAGGAAGAGATTATGCAAGTTCCTTGGTGGCTTTTCACAACAGTCTGTTTGAAGTGCAAATCTCGAGACGTAACAAAATGTCTCCCTGCCTGAGCCAGATCCAATCCCCCCGGCCAGGCCACCCCTCGGCAGCCTACATGTGCTGCGGCTGGGAAGGGGGACTGGAGGTTGCCGGACCCGCGCCAGCTCCTCACGCCCTGAACAGTGCTGGTGCAGCGCTCCGAGGGCAGGAGGGGTTCTGACAGCAGGAATCCCCATCCTCTCCCAGGGCTTGCCAGGCTCACGTGACCGCGGAGATCGATGTGGGGCAGAAGACTAAAGCTACTCTCTCCACATGCCCTTCACATGCAGATTAATGTTCCTTTTGTTTTCATAGGACACGGATCTCAATGCCAGCACTGCATTTATAAATTAGACAAGTAGTCTCTGCTCCGGCTCACAAAGCCTTTGTAGAACAATACCTGCTCCGAGACTTTTCTTTTCACTGGCAGGGTATAGGGACAAGGGGAGGCTTGCAAAGAGGCCGGGTGGTTGGCCAGCACACACAGACCCATGTCCGGTGATGGGGCACAGCCAGAGCACCTCATGTGAACTGGCCATTTGGTCCCCAAGGTATCTCCACAAATCACTTGGCCAATCAACAAAGCGCGGTCATGTCTCAAACTGAAAAGAGCAGCTGCTGGAGGGAGAGACGATAGGGTCCACACGGCGCTGGCAGGATGGGGGGACTGATGTCAGTGCCATATGCAGACACTCTGCTCACGAATCGTGCCACCTCTTTCCGAGAGCTGGGCTGACCCCTCCAGCTGTCCCTTGGCAGGGACCAGAGGAGGATGCCTGCTGGAATGGGGTTTCCCTCGTGGTCCCCCCAGGACCTTCAGCTAACTCCACAGAATCTGATAAGGGACTGCAGAATGAAAACCAAGGTGGACTGATTTAAATCACTGTCATATAGAACTTCAAATGTAATCAGAATTTAGCTTGGCACCAAGTATCCCTCTACGCAAATAATCGATTTTCATCTTTTCTACATCTGTCTTTTGCAGTGATTTTCCCTGAAGAATGCAATCAGTAATGTTCCCTATCTTCACATTTTCTCTTTGCAATGTGCAGAATGTGTTCATTTTAAATAGGGCCATATTGATGCCTCTGCAGAGGATGTGACAGTTCATTAGCAAGAGCCTTCTCCTGTTTAACAAATATGCTTTTTTATTTTTGAAGCAATTACACAGTTTGTCATGACTTTTGATTTTCCACTCTATAACTCAGAAAATGGTGTATGACACATTTCTTATTTATTAGATGCTGGGTTAATATTTTATTTGTGATATGTGTCAAGTTGCATTCAAATGGATCCATAAAGTCAATGGAAATGTGAACATTTTAAATTGCTCTTCTGGTAAGTCAGAAGTAAACTTATCAAAGCAGAGTGCATTTCAAATCAATTGACTACTAAAGCCAAGCTAGGCTTATTTGTGAGCTGCAAACTCTGCTGACTGGCCCTTTTCTAAGGGATCTCCAAGATTTAATAGTCATTGGATACCACTATCCCATGCCTCATTCTCTACACAGGTTGAAAGAAAACCTTACACATTTCTGGCTTTTTCAACTCCAAGTAGGTCTCAGTTTTGAATGACTAGCCTTTGAACTGAACTGGCTGAATAAATCGGATTTTCTCTACTTTCTAGAGCTTGTTTAGCAGTGCAGCGAATTCCTGGTGCTGATGTGCTGACTTCTGCTGGGAGCCTGACCTCCTCTGAGATGCCAGAAAAACCCATGAACCACCCACCATTATATTTTACTGACCTCCTGTGAGTTTCACGGACTCTAGTAAACACAGGCTTCCACATTCTTCTGTGATGAGAAAGTGGGAATACGGCTCCACACCTTGCCCCACTTGCAACATGCCCTTAACAGCATTCCTCTTTCTTACAGACAATGAACTGCCCCATCAGCTCTGCAGCTGGAGATGGCATCTGCCTCTGTACCTGCAGGAACTCGTGGAAACCCATTTGATAATCCCACTCCCCAGTTATTCCACCAAAGAACAAGTCAGTGCACAGCGGGGCTGCAGACCGGAGCCCTCCCTGCCACACTTAAACCCCAGACCACCAGTATAACTTCCATAATGGGAAGGCTCCCAGCCAGATTGCTAAGAGATGACAGGATTAAATCCCAAACTCGGATATTTAAAACACATAATATTTTCCCCACTTCATTTGGCAGTGGAATTATTGCTAAGGAAAGCGGTGCCATAATTTCTGTATTTTTATGTCTCTATTGGATGAAGCATGAGTTGAAAACAGGCAGATGGCAGACAGTGGAGGAATCCAGCATGGAAAAATGAGAAGACCACAAATACCACTTACATCGGAGGCACCCAACCAGGGAGGCACACCACACATGCGAGACCTGCTAGCACGGGCAGCAAAGCAAAAGTCAGCATCGCTGCCTTTCAGAGGACCACTGGTCCAGGCTCTCCCGCCTCCCTGCTGCTGGGTGGGCCAGCACCCTCCTCCTTCTCCTGGCAAAGCACGGCAGCCCTGGGGATGGATGGGGAAGAGAGGAAGAAACAGAAACATCCATCTCAGGGAGCAGCCCTTGCCTCCCACCCTGGCCCCAGAGCATCCCCTCTCGCAGAAGTGGGATGCCAGGACTCGCTGCAGTGGCTGTGCATTGCCAGCTGTGCCAGCTCCTGTGCCATGTCCCACTCCCGGCACAGCTGTGGGCGGCTGCCGAGAGCCTGCGGTGGGCTTCTTGGGCTGGCTGAGGTAGGAACTTCAGCTGGTCTCATAACTTCCTGGCAGAATTGGTTTATTTTTAGGGATGTTTATACCAAGACTAAACCTTTGCAGAGACACAGCTGCAGGGGCATAAAAATGCTTTTCCTTATTATGTCTGGAAACGGGTATAAGCTATATCTGCAAAATTTCTCTTCAGCTCTGCTGGCAAATCACTTGTTTCCTAGAGGAAACTTACGCAACTTTCACAACTTACACAACAATATCATCTCCCCATGCCCTCAAAGCAGATCATGCTTTGAATCATCTCATAAAGAGCAAACATGCAAATTATAGCTAAAGCTTCACATATCCGTGGTCTTCCTGGCACTCTTAGCCCTGATCTCAGCAATGGAGGCAACACAGAGGCATATTCCTCAGCATCCCACAGCAACTGGCTAACATCCAGCCAGGTCCTCCTGTCCGTGGCCTTGCCTTTCCTGGCGGCTGCCGTAGGGCCGTGCATGCCCACAGCACACATCTGCCCACACCTGCTGGCTGCAGCAGGACTGCAGCACCTCCGCGAGGCCGGGCTGGCAGCGATGAGCAGCAAGCGGCGCTGGTATGAGCCCTGGTGGCATACTCAGTGAACCCAAAGCATCCCAACCTGGCACAGCCCTGGGAAATGGTGCCTTGATGCCGGTACGTTCCTTTAGTGATATAAGGCACAGACAGCCAGACCTGTCGTTTTGGGGGCTGAAAGCATTTCTTGAGAAGTACAGAGGGCAGAACCCTGCAACAGCAGCAATCCACTGATCCCAGGGGATCAATGTGCTTAGGAACTACCCCCATAACCAGACAGGCACTGAAATCTGCAGACACGCCAGCCCTGCCAGGCAGCGATGTCCTGATAGAGCTGAGGTGCTTTTGCAATCATTTACGAGCCCAGCACTCTGCCTGCTTCACCTCTGCCTTGCTCTTCTGAGCAGGCGAAGAATGAAAGCAGCTAGGAATCATTTTCTTTTAAGCCCGCCTGCAAACCAAAACACAGATGCCACATCTAATTTTAGGCCTCCTAGCCTTGAGAGTGTTCTTTTAATTCTCTTCTAAGCGAGCAGCGAGATAGTCATCTCAGGACAAAGCCGCTGAAGCAGCTGAGGACCCACCTTGACCCCAACCCTTGGAAAGCTGGAGGGTGCGTGGGGGCAGAGCCCCATCCTCTCCTCTGGCTGTAAGGGCATGGCTCTGCCTGGCTGCCTACGCGGCTGGGAGCAAATGGATCACTGCTGATCCCAGGGGAACCCCACAAGACACACGGACCCCCCTCCATTAACTTGGGCAGGCGCACAGAGGGACCAGCTTGCCACCCTGCTAACCTCAGGCTGCCATCTTATCCCTGCTGGGACGTGGGCAACTGTTCCAACTCAGGCCAGAAATCAAGTGTTTAAGCACCTACGTGCCAAAGCAGAGGGTGAGCTGAACAAAGAGAGAACCACTGCCCCCCACGTCCCTCTTAGCTGCCATCCTCAGCACAGCTACGGCAGGAGGATGCTCCATCCCACAGGCGCTCCGGCACTGCCCCACTCTGCTCCTCCTTCAAAGGCACCCTCGGAAATGGCCAAGAACCAAGGACCTGGCATTTGGCACAGGCTGTGCTATAAACAAGAAAGGGAAAAAAAAAATCCCTGTGCTGCTATTGTTTTTCTCACCATTTAAAGATGTTCCTGGGGACTCAGGAGCAGATTGGGAAGTAATGGATTTCTTTGCAAGCAGAAGATCATATTATCAGGGAAAGACTTTCCTCTCTGACCACAGGGGACACATAAAAAGCAAATAACTGAAAACCAGAAAGCTAAATCCACGTGAACAGGCTGAGTTAACTGGGATGACCCCACACGTTCTGAAGCGTACGAGCACGCACAGGGACAGAGCCCAGAGCCAGCCGAGGAGGGAACATGGTCCCCGTGGGACCCACGGCTCCAGGCTTCGGACCCGAGCCAGACACGTGCCACCCAGCCCTGCCCCACTAAACAGAGCTGGCGCTTCCAGACAGAGGGAGAAGGGACAGACGGGGACCTGGAGGGTTAGTTCTCAACTTTGTGCCTGAGCAGTGACAAAAACAGGTGCCAGTTTCGTGCCAGCCCCCACGATGTCCCCGCGCAGAGGGTCACAGACCCCCATCCAGCCAGGGGGGCACCCGTGATGGGTGCTCCTTCCCACAGACAGTGTGGTGCAAAGCGCCCGTTTCTCCACATCTCCTCCACAGACAGTGTCTGCAGAAGGATCGCTGCAGGCACTGGGGCAAGGGACGGAGATGTTATTTATACAAGAAGAGAATACGCATACAAAAAACATGTGTTGTGTCCGTGGGTAGAAGATGACGCATGCCCACAAATGCACACACACACGACCCAAGAAAAAAAGGTACATCATCTGAACAACATTTTCATGCAGTATTTCACTTTCCAGTTAATGCACCTAATTGCAACCCAGATGAAAGCAATTAACCTGATCTGCACACAAATTACTTTTTTCCTTTTCTTTTACAAGAGGGAAGAGGAGCTGCCCAGATAGCCTATCCAAACCCTCCCCAACAGCACGTCAGAAAATGTGTGGACACTGCTGCTGCCCGCTCCAGATAGGCAGGGAGGGGGAGGAGGCAGGAGCCTTTGCTAGGAAATTACTGATACAAAAACTTGTGCCTGGACTCTGTTCTCAGCACACGGGCCAAGGTCAAAGCATTTTTTCTGCTGCTTCCAACCAGCAAAGAAGCTAATGCAGCTAAAATATGTAACATCAGTCAAACTGCTGAAGGGTTGGTGAGAAAGCACCAGAAAAAGAAGTAAAGTATCATCTAGGGAAAGAAAAGAAGCAACCCTCTAAGGCCGTCCCCAACCACTGAGAACACGGGAGAGAGGAAGCAAAGGCCCGGATTTTCCCACCTCGTCCCAGGAACTGAACATGTCCCAGTGACTCTATAAAATGTGTTTTAGGAAATCTGCAGCCTCCCCTCTGGCATTGGTGGGGATTGCTCCTGATGGCAGCAATGCCAGGAACACCCAGCGGGACAGTGGTCTGGCAGCACAGGTGAAGATGCTGTTGCAATGCGGGATTTACCTCGAGGTTCTGCCCAAAGCTGCTAGCTGCAGCCAACCCCAGTTTCTAGTCCCCACAGGAGCACATTGGTGCAGAGGGAGAGGGCACCCACCAACCTGCACCCACCCATCCCCAGACGAGCAATCGGTGCATCGGACCCCCCAGGCTCGGGCAAGAACTTAACCCCGAGCTTTGCAGGTGGTGCTGGCACCCTGGATCAGGTGGCCAGCATCCAGGGACATCCCTCCCAGTGTCGCCTGTCCCAGACACCTGGCTACAGACATTAAATGAGTTAAAAATAAATCGTTACAACTATGGCCGTGCACAGCGAGCAAGCAGTGTCCAGGACACTGCCCGGCACACTGAAGTGACTCTCCACGCTCTGCACAGCATGACCGGGGCTCTGCCAGCCCAGGCGCACAGCAAGTGTGTTCTGGAGGCAGTCCAGCTTTCCATGGTGCAGACCCGCCGAAGTCCACTACGGTTACGTAGAGTAAAATGTGCCTGGCTGCTCTCCCTGGCTAACTCACAGGCCAGCTGCCCACAGTGCTCCCTCGCTCTCACAGCAAAGGACGCCCCATAAAAACACTATTGGTGTCCCAATATTGGTGGTTCTGCACTGACTTTCTAAGCCTTATTTAAGACATATCTTTTGCTTCCAGAGCTGTTCTGGAAGTGGCAGCCACCTTGCCTGCAATCTCAAGGACCTCAGCATGGTCCATGGCATCACACAGCCCCTTGGCAGCCCCACACCCCAGGCAGCATGATGGAGGCACCCAACCAGCCGCTCCAGCAGAAACACAGGCTTATCTACTGCTCTTCACTGGGGATTGTTATTTATTTATTATGGTGTTCTCCATTCCACTTTTTGATTGCACAGAAAAGTCACTGGGAGACCTGCAGAGAGCTCAGAGTATAATCCACGCTGTGCAGATACCTGAGACACCTGGAGCAGGGCAGCATCCAATTCCCGCTGCAGTGGGACAGGTACCCACTGCCTGGGGAAAGGGCATCAGCTACAAATACCTGTAGAGCTGGGCTGTATTCTCAAGATGATTGCTACTTCTGCAAAATCACTTAATGGTCTGTGTCCCGACAAATCACTCTTACTGCTTCTGAGGACATGTCAGCATTTGACTTTGTTTGTTCTCACTATTTAAAAAGGCCTCCCCAGATGGGGGGCTGGGGAGTTTCAAACCACAGAGGGACGTGGGTGACCTTGCTCTTTCTGGCTTCTGCTCAGATCGCATTAAACAGGAAAAAAAGCAGCAGCAAGAGAGCAGCCCGAGCCGAGCCTGCCCTCCCTGCCCGTCCCGTCTCCCTCTGCCCGCCGCCCACACAGGCATCCAGGGAGTGCAGAGGCTCCCGCTTGGGTCCCCCGAGGTGAGGTGCTGTGCTCCCGTAACCCCTCTCCTGCAAACACAGTCCCGGTGCCTGGGAGCTGGATGGGGTCAGACATCCCCAAGGACAGTACTCAGGTCTGCTAAAGTAAATGGGACTATTGACAGGGCGTAAAGTCCAGTGCACAGGTACGCTTCCGCAGGACTCTCCCAAAACTGAGCACAAAACCCAACGCGGCCCCCCACAAGCCTAGCTCTGACGACTGCCAGGGCCCACAGCTGTTCATAGGCTCTGAGGGACTGCTGCCAAAGCCAAACAGCTCCCGACAAACCTCATCCCCCCTCATCTACTGGAAAGGAGTAATACCTATTTTGCATGGTTGCCTGGAGGCTAAATGAACTGCTGCTCATAAGCGCTTCAGAAGAAAAGTGCCGTAAAAGCACAAAGTACTATTACTGGCAGTATTTTTATTACTGTTAGAGGATACATTGAACGGCGCTTAAAAACACCCGTGAGAAGAATCGGGGTTGTAATCATTATTTTTAAAGCAGAATAAAACACAAACCCATGTTGCAACAACTGCCAACACTGCCTGTCACAGGCACCTTGCCCAGGTGAGTGAGGCATCTCACTGCCCGAGTCATGCAGGGCTACTGGGCTCTCCCAGGGCAGCTCCTTCTTCACTTTGCCCCACATCCAGAGCTGGCAGAAGGATGAAACTGTAGCTGGACATGGATGAGTACCACAGGCAGATCAGCAGAGAAGACAGAGGCAGCAGTAGATACAGTGAAAGGGAATATGGATGAGGAACCTCCGTCACAAGTCTTTGCCATGACAACTGGGTCAGTTCTTTTATATTTTAATGATCTCACTCATACCACTACTATTGTTAAAAAATAAAGCCAGTTCTCATCCACACAGCATGCAGCGACTATCGATACCAGGGCCTCCAGCCTGTCTGAGTTAAAATCCCAAAGTGACCAAGCTGCTTTCTTCCACCACAGGAAAACAAACACAGCCTGCCTTCTCTGAGGCATTCAGCCTCAAACGCCAGGTGAGGGCTGGACGAGGTCACTCCTACTCAAAAGCCAGGAACGCTCATCCACACAGATGCAGCCAGGTCCCTCTGTATAGCATACCCAAACCACAGATAATTGCCAATTACCCTCCACAGACCCCTAAAGCAGTCCAGAGGTCCCCAGGGACCTGTGGACCGACTGAAGGCTGCGACCCCAAAGCTTTGGCACGATGCTTGCCAAGCCACGCCAAGGCAGCCAGGGCTGGTGGAGCACAGCACGCCCAGCCCAGCAGCCTCGCCACCACCCACCACAGCTGAGCTGAGGTTTATCTCGCCACCTTTTCAAGCTGTAACTGCCAGCACTGGCTTCTCACGGCCCTCTTGTCACAACCAGCATGTCAAAATGCTGAGAATCCTTGAATGACGTAAAATGACCTTTTTTTTCCCTTCCCCAGCATCAATCCTGCCTTGCATTCTGTAAATCCCAAGCCTTGAAACACCCCCCTCCCAAAAGACAAATGTTTTCACCCAGTCAAGAGCACAGCTCACCTGCCCAATCAGACTCCAGCTTGCCTGGCTGGCAGCTTCCTCAAGGTCCAGATTTAACTCCCTCTGCATGAACTGCAAGCAGAGGATGAATGCCTCCCACAGCCTCAGCGCTTGGGATTTCCACTGGGACCACAGGAAATCACAGGGATCCTTCGCTTTCAGCACGAGTGCAGTAACGGATGAGGCTCCCTGCCTCGCTCACTAGCAAAGCCCTCGGTCAGCAGGACACCACTGCTCTCAGCAGCACTGTCAGCCATGCAGAGACACGTCAACTTCTTCCACAGGCTCTTTTTTCTCGAAGCAGAATTTATGCTTTCTGCTACGCAGCACAAATCTGAAGTTCACAAGACAACTTCTTTTACAGGCTTTAGCTTTTTCAAGCAAATACTTTAAAAATCAGACCTGATTTCCTATCCCTGGATCCCAAAACTCCTTCCAAAGGAAGGCTCACCACTCTGCAACCATGGCCTGTGAAACTGAGGCCTCTGGACATCCAAGCTGGGGCTCCTGTCACCCTACTCATGTAGGTGCTAATTCAAAACTGTGAGTGATGGGGCCACTGGAAGTGTATCATTCTCACCCCTAAGGATGTACACAAAATTTAAGATTTGCTTCTCACTCTCCAAAATAAATGAGCATTTTTATTCAGCTTTCTGCCATATGACCCATCTCTGCAAAAGATCTGAACTACAAGGGACCTACAAGAAAATGAATATGCTTTTGTGTACCAGGTAGAAGTTCTTTGTATCCTCCTACTGTCCGTATTCAATGTCAAATCCTAAGTTACTCTTTGTACTAATTAATTTAAAGCTCTTATGCAGAGCAAAACAAGCTTCCACAAGGACCCGTACATGTGCCGATACCTGGTGCAGGGGGGTACCTCCTGCACTGCCTACACCCCCGGAGCCCATGCCCAGTTCCCTCACCCGAGGAGTGTGCTACAGGACACCGCAGCCATCAGGGCTCCCCAGAGCTGCAGAAGAGAAGCAGTGACAGTAGGTGCACGTGCAACACAGTGCTCCGTACGGTATGGCACAAGCACAGCATCCGGCATCCAACACCCAAACCCCACTGAGCAGTGTGCCAGGCCCAGTACAGACTGAGGAACCAATCCTTCAGGCTGGCTGGTCCGCCCTCACCCTTGGCAGCCAAGGATGAGAGGGAAAGGAAGCGGGACCCAGACGTGGTAGTGCTCCCACCTGAGGCAAGCAGTAGCAGGGCAGGGCAGGGACGCCCCACAGGTGAACACTGGATCCCAGTGTCGCTGCAGCAGCAGCAGCAGCAGCCAGCAGCGTGACCCCTCAGCGCTCACCGCATCCTACCAGTGTACTGGAAGGTAACTTCTTCAAAGAACACTAACGAGATCCAGACAGTGGTCCTGTGGCTTTCCCCCACTCATCACCCGCTGGACCATGAAGCCTAGGCTGTAGGGAAGGATTCTGAGCAGGTTACCCATCCCTCTAAGTCCGTGCTGCTATGCAGGCTTCCCATGCAGAAGATTTGTAGTGGCCAGAAAGAATCTTCCAGGTATTCCCTGCTGGTATCTGTGCCAGCCCGTGCAGGAGGAGGAGAAGATCCAGCTGAAGCAGAGATTCACAAAGCCACTGCCGGTCATCCTCTGCCGCCACGGCTGTGCCCCACAGACACCAGTGAGGTGCACCCTGGAGCTACCTCTTGACCCCTGGTAGCAATGAGAAGCTGCAATACCGCAGTTTGGTTTGCAATCCAACAACTGTGAAAACGGACAGCAGAGACAGGATGGCATGCCTGCACTGACCAGGTATTAAGAGATGACATGCCTGTATCTGCCTCTTCATTGTTTACTGGGCATAAACGCTCCACTAAAATGGGAGACAGGACATCTGCCTCTTGTGCATACTGTCTCCTGGCTCTCTTGAGGAAAAGAAAGAGCTGGAAAGGATCTGGTACCCACACAGAAAACTTCACCGTTGCTGCATTCCTATGAATATGGTGTAGAAGTGGGTTCATCCAAGGTGAGAGGAGATCGATCACTTCTAGCAATGCTCACATCTTACCTAACAATAATAACAAAGGAAGGTGCCCATGTCCTCCTTGTCACGTCACCAATTTGACATGGTGTCAAAGAGAAGTCTCTTCCAAGCTGACACAAGTCACTTGGTCTGTCTGAGTTGACTTTGTGGTGTTTGCTTTGTGTCAGCTTCTGGTGCAGATGTCCCTTTTGCAGAAAACATTCTTCAAGGCAGCAGCAACACTGTGGGAAACCATAAGAAAAGCTGAGGAGCAAATGGGCACTGCTGCCTGAAGTTCCCTCTCTCTCTCTCATTATCTCAAGAGAGGTGGTGCCTCCCCAAATTGTGCTGATAGCGAAGTCATGAAGATGCTGCATCTGCCACACGTGTACCGTGGCAGAGACCTGGAATTCTACAGCTGCCTATGCAGTATTTTCAAAAAAAGAAAATTCACTTCAAATTACAAAAAATACTGAAATCAACTGAATAAGAGGAAAAGACCACGTCTCATAAGCCCTTCAGGCAGCTAGGTTCATCTGATGCTTCTTGCTTAGCATTGCCGGCTGGCTTACGATGCCGTGACAATGCCGTGCTGTTTTTTTCCACTTGCAAATGTGCTCAAGACTGCTAACATCCTGAAAATGGTACAGAGGAATGCAGAGGGAATGGAGCAAAACAGGCATGGCTGGTATCTCTCAAGGCACGTAGATCATCTTGCAACATACCAAACATTAAAATCCTCCTTTAAAACCTAAAGTGTATGCAGAGGTATAAGGCTTATCAGGCTATTACGTCAAGATTTCTGTGAGCTCTAATGGCAAAGGAGGGTTTTGAGGAACTGCGTGATGAGGGGCAGAAGCTGCTTGGGACCTTTATAAACAGCTGCAATGAGAGTGTTACTGCACACCAGCTGAGCTGCATATCCTGCTTGCCCGGTGCAGTTGCAGAGGAGGGTCGGCTCTCCCAGCCTGCCCTGGCTGGGGTGGGTGCTGCCCGCCGGCTGCCTCAGGGGATGGCTGCAGGTGGGCGGGCTGAGCACCATGCAGCGGGGACAGGGTCCCAGCCAACACTGAAGCCCCACAGGCTGCAACGATCTCATGGGCACAACGCTCCCAGGCCTCTTGCTGAATGTCTGTGCACGGGGTAACTTAATTTTTTCCATATATTTCCAAAGTTTAACTGTCAGAGTCATACAACTGCTGCACAGACCATTGGTATCTACCAGAGCAGCTCAGAGAAACAAATGGTTTTTACTGGAAGTAGTAGAAAGTCTCCCACAGAATAGTTTTCTTTCAGTAAATGCTCATTCGATAAGTTTAAAACGTTCCACGGGATGATAAAGTAATATGTTTTTTTTCTTTTATATTTAACTTTGTAATCTTAGCCTACAATCCCACGCAGCAAGTATCCATTTCAAACTAAATAGCCTACTGAAGCAGCCCAGTGGACAGCCACCAGCAAGCATGCCAAGTACAGACTGACAGCCAATTGGAATAACAATTGCCAATACAGAAATGGCAAATTAGGACTGCCATTTTAAAATCAGCAATTTATAAAGTATGCATGAAGCTCAATGCTAAGACAAAAATGTAATTAATATGAATGACAGGAAAATATAAAGAACTGAACTACTACTCTCTATTACAAATTATTTTCAACTCTGTGAAATGGAACTGCTTTCATCATACCAAAACAAAATGGTCCCATGTGACTAAAACAATTTCCAATGTTTTAGGAAGTTTGGGGATTTCTTCCTCCAATAAATGGCAACAACTACAGCTTTCCTCCCAGTTCAGAAGCACACTTTTTCTTCCCCACTATGCACAGACTCTGACTTCTGATCAGCTCCAGCTTTCACTGTGCTTTTTCTTTGAACTGCCCATCTGAAATTTGCTCTCGAAGTACTGCATGCCATCTCTTTCATTCACCTGAGAGATGCAATGCAAAGATGCAACCCTGGCATGGACACAGAGCAAACTGTTGTCTCCTGCCTGGAGCTAAGCGTGGCCTTGGAGGGTCCTCAGAGCGGAGGTGAGGGGAGTTGCGCATCATCCGGAGGGGCTGCCCTGGTGGCGGATGGCATTCAGCATTCACTGCCTTGCTACAGTGTTTCTGCTTTACTTCTTGCCGGGATCGTCCCACACCTTCCTTGGTCTGAAGCAAGGGGCCAGAGGCAGAGACTTCCAGGAATCAGCTGCACCATGCCGCAGGGACACGCCAGCAGCAGCGGCACGCCCCTGACACAAGCACCCACAAACCTGCTAGAGGCTCCTGGGCTCCTCGGCACAGCACAAGCGTCTGCCCCATGCCAATACCTCTACGCTGCGATGCCCGCAGGTGCTTTCAGCAGTGTGGTGACAGATCGTCACCAAGCGCAGCCGCAGCCACCGGCAGCAGCACCATCCTCCCGCTCGGTGTGCGGCAGCAGCCCCAGGGTACGTGTGTCCCGATGGAGGGGCTGATCCTGCCATGGGGCTGATGCCCGTCCCTGTGGCCTCCCAAGAAGGAAACATGGGTGGAAAGGCACAGTTGTGCAACCAGCGCGGTTTTCTTTCAGATATGGTAATATGCAAAGCTACAGGTTCCTACCCAGGCTGCAAACCATACTTTATCTCTCATTCACAATCAGTATATTGAAATACATTGCCTTTTGACCTCAGAAAAAAACCCAAATCACTACCAATTTTTAACTAGCTCTCTGGCTGGAATGAAGTTCTCGGAACAGGAAAACCAATGGGTTATACTATAGACTGGCTGCAAGAAGTAATGCAAAGGACAGCTATCATCTGCAGAACAAATAAATACCAGTGAATACTGTAAACAGCAGAGAAAATGTAAAAGCTGTGCAAGTAGGAGAATAGCTGTTGTGGGCAAATCCTTTACAGCTTCCTGCCCTGAAGTCCTTGGTAATACAGGACAGAGTACACAAAATGCCTGTATAACTCAAACTCATCAATGCTCCTTTTATACATTATTTCTTTGGTGAAATTTTCTGAATTCTCAGCCACTGTTTTCTACACCAAATGTCATGTAGAGCTTATCCTATCATTGCAACCAGCACTTAAGAGAAAGCTGGGGAGGGAAAGGTAATCACTGTTGCTATGAAGAATGAGACTTTGGAACCAGTTTCCGGAGGGTATAAGAGCTCAAAAATTCAAGACATGTGGAGAAGAGGATGGGAAAGCACAGAAGAGGATGGGGCAAAGTCTGCCCTTGAACAGTTTTATAATGAATGGGTAAAAAGGCAAAGAGATGTTTTGTGTCGTAAGATCAGACAGGCGGGTCACACACACACACCGTGCGTGTATGCCCTCCATAGCCCATCCCTTAACAAGGTGACACATCACTCCTTCCCAGTGGTAAAGGGAGAGCTGGACAGTGGGAGACTCAGCGTGAGAGGAAAGGGAGGGAGGGACAGAGAAAGGAGGGAGGGGAAAAGGAGAGCATTTTATGATACGTGATATATGCTATGGAAATACTAAGAAACCCCAGAACCAAAATTAATTGAGTGGAAGGAGCAAGTCGGAACATAAAGAACACCGGAAATGGTTATTCTTCCTTCATTCATCACCAGAGACATAAATCCCAATGTAATGGCAAAGGAAAGGGCTGTGCCAGTCCCTCAGACAGAGCTTTCGCCACCTCCAGCACTGTACTCGGGCCACTGCACTGGCAAGCACAAACCTGGGTGAGGATGGAGAGTACCAATGCTTCTTCTAATGCCCATGGGCTCAGCCAGTGTGTTAACACAAGGACCATGATCCTTCCAGTCTGGAGTGTTTTCTGGGCAGTTTCAAAAGAAAACAGCCAGTCTCTCCATGTGTTATGCCATCAGGACCCAGGCTCCAGACGTGGATTTCAGTGTGCACCCAGCGTCAAGTCAAACAGCCCATCTTTGGAAAGGGCCACTTGCTGCTCTCGCACCACTGTGGGCTGAGTCTAGGCAACTAGCTGTGGAAAAGGATAATCTCATTTATCAATTCAAATGAAAACTAACTCATGCAAAATACTATATAAATCAGCACCCTCAAAATGAAATGAAAGCAAGTCAACTAGCTAAGCATGGAAGAAAATGAATGAGCTTTGGCTTCTATGTCACAGTTCTTCAGATAGCAACTCTCAGGAGCAAGAGAAAGGAGCCACAACTGCTGTGCTCCCAGTACAGCTGTGGGGAAGCCAGCAGTGCCCATCCCTGCAGCTCTCCCTGGTCACGAGGGGTTTGCTGCACCCACTGCTATTCTGCAAGAATAAGCCTTGAGCAGAACTTGAACATCCCAGCTACTCCTGTTATCTATCCTCAGTGTATCACTTGTTTCACAACCTTAACTCAAGCCGTGACAGATAAGCATCTTATCATAGCCTGGTAGCGTGCCAATTCATGTTTAAAGGAGTCCCGAGTTCTCTAAACCAGACACAGCACTGGTGCAGGACTGTCGTTTTATTCTGTGTTTAAAACAGCCTTCTCATGCCTCTCAGTAGGGACAAGAATTGAAAGGTGATGAGGAAGAATTTTTTTTTTTTATGCTTTCACTTCTCCTTTTATCAGGAACCTTCAAAAACCTTTAGCACATCACTGACTTTCCCAGCCACCGAGGTTTGCCATCCATGGATCCGTACCAGCACCTGTGGACCATGAGTACGAATTATGAAACTGGCCAGAGGGACAGGCTTCAGAAACAGCATTCCTCCATGCAGGGCTTGCCTTGGAAAGAAACATTTACATAATATCGCTGTTCACCTGAGCAGAAAGGTCATACTGACAACAACAGACAGGATGGTCATCCCCTTCCCAAGGGCTTTTGAGTCCCACCAGTGAAGAGCTGAGGGTCCCCCAGCCTCCCCTGGGGAAGGAGATGCCCGAGCAGCACCCAGGCAGGTGCAGGGCAGCTGGGTACAGCTGGGAGCCAGGGCAGCCCAGAGAACAGCCTCCTGCCTCATCTCATCTCCTAGTGTAATAACCCACCCTTGATCTTTTTATCAGAATCTTATCTCCTCCTTCAATAGGTAGAAATTATTACAGGCATTATCTGTAAGCGGTGTCACAATTACATAGCTGGCCACAAAAAGATTACATAGCTATTATGCCAGGTGATGCATAAACACACGGCACTCACCCAAACTGATTACAACCGAACCGAAAAAGGAATCTGCAGGTAGGTGTGACCAGCAAACACAGGGATACCAAACAGATAACAGTAGTAATAGCAAATGCCACTTAAAACACATCTGAAACTACATGGACAGCTAGATTCTTCTGAGCCAATTACGCCTTAAATTCGTTTATCGCCTTTGTTTCCATTGCTTCAGTAATAGCTCCTTCTTTGATTCCATTTTAGCTTAAACCAAAGGGGCCTACACCACTTACTCACCCAGCGCTGTCTTTTGGTCTTACAAGTCAGTTTGATGCCATAACTTTGGATTTATTCTATCAATGCTGCATCTCACTCTTAAAACAGGTTATTTAGTCACCTCAAAGACCGCTGGTAATAATTATGCAATAATGAGCACAAAGATAAACAGCTACGAGTCCACAGTGTAACAAAAGCTTGGATTAATTGCTAATTATATGTAAGCATTACTGGCACAATCAGGTACACCATATCAAAAGCTTTAAATGAAAACAAATCGTGTTACTGCCTACTTTGTTTCCTATGTAATGTTTCAGTGCCTCTAAACCCAGACAAATCCCCTGCTCTGCACAAGCAAAGGCGGGGGGGCAGCACTTACGGATCTGCATGGGTCCCAGCAGCCATCCCACCCTGCGCCTGGAGACCACCGACCATGCCACGAAATGGCAAGCAGGGCTCCTGCCGAGGGGGCACCTTAACTTGGTCCCATTGGATCTGTTGGCTTCCAAGGCAACCCCCAGCGGCTGACAGCATCTGTTTTACGAGCTGTGCATGCTGTATCCCAGACCAAGGTAGAAGCCAGCACCCGATTTTCCAATAATGATCCCTCAAGCAGTCCAGCACCGCTCTCAAAGCTTTAGAGGTAAACTCTTCTACTCAGAACTCCAAAACCCCAACTGATAGTAGCTTATATAAAGGGAAAATGCAAACAATTCCCCCCAAATACTAAGAAACTGTTCATGTTTTAGTGTCATATATTGGTGGGGGTGTTTAACTTAAAAAACACCTACCTATGCCTGACCCAGACTACACCAGGGCAGAGCTGGGGTTTTGAAGAGAAGTTCACCTTGGAGGGAAGGGACGTAATCCTGCTAGCACAAAGCAGGGCCATTCAAAACGAGAAAGGACTAGGAGCAACACACCTTGAAATGCTCCTTATTCTTCAAAGAAGATTGGGCTGCAGCTGCTGCTGACAGCACTGCAACGGCACAGGCACCTGAAGTGCAGATCTCCTTAGGCTCGGAAAGCTGCAGGGACCCCGTGGAAGTGCCCACCACCACTCAAAGAAAATGCTGTAGACTACATTTCCTGAGGCTAAGAGGGTAAAGCTTTCTGTGCAATGCCACGTAGGGCAGGAACTTACACCTAGCACTAGACGCTAGCATGGGAGGACAGGTCCAAAGCAGACCATCCTTTGGTGAGGAAACTTTATAGTAAAGTGTTTGAGCTCCCATGACCCTTTCCTCATGGGCACTGCTGCCTGGGAAGCTGGTACATGAGCCACTTCCCCTGGCTCCAGCTGCCACAGAGGCTGCTCATTGCACTGGTACTGCTGCATACCCAGGAGAAAATTAAGAGCCACGGCAATGGATAGGCAGCACACTGTAAAGTTAATGGAGACTTTGCTAGCATGAAATATAAACCTGGCAGCAATTAACATGTACAGCTTTAGCCAGACCACAAAGGAGTGTTCTGCTTTCCTTGCAGCATTTTAAAACTGCATCCGAACACAGAGAGGGGTACAAACACTGCCAGTCCATTACACCCTTGCAGCAGCTGTGTAACGCTGTATGAGCACAGAGTTCAAAGGACAAGATAATGGCATTTTAAAAGCTCTCTGTGCTAGCTCCAACCCCACTGACCCCTGCAGAAGTCTGCCAGCGGGAGCCCAGGCCCCCTCAGAGACGCTGTGCCAGGGGGAGCGGGGACATGGATGCCGTCGGCTGAACAGAGCTGCAAGGAAGAGGATACCCATTTCCCCCAGGAATAAGGGGGACGACATTTACCTCTAAGGCAAGACTCAGGCAAAATTTGCCTGTTGCCCAGGTCCGGCCCACACCACTGCCTGCTGACCACCGCATAAGCCCAAACCTCTCTTCCTTAACGCAATATTCCCTATCTGTGCATGGTTCTATTGCACAGGCTTTGCCGGCAAACAAACCATAGCAAGGCTGAGCCTTCTGCTATCAAAAACCTGCATCACCCATTGACAGCATTTGGACGGTTGAACTTTTCCGACTTTATTCACCTCTGCTCACTCTGTGCTGATTTCCACAAAGATTTACCCAGACCCCAGAGAAAGATACACAGGGTATGCTCAACTCCTGTCGCTGGTACAACACTCATGGCTGGACTCATTTTGACCTGTCCTTACTTTTACCCCCTTTTTTTTTGCCAAGCCTTCAACTTCTTTGTAAAATCCCCAAGTAAATTACTGTGTGAAAGATAATTACTACACTGCCAGAATAAAGCTGTGAGCACTTTAAAGCAACAAAACCAGCACAGAAGCACAAGCAGTTGCCCTGTGCTAATTTAAAGTGAAAATCTAATTGTTCATTTTAATCTTTGCTCCCACCAGAGTTCCATGGGGTGAGCATGTGGATGTGAAGCTCCAACGATGTGACTCCAGGCTGAGGCCATAACAACCACTTGTGGATGGGGCTACCTCCGAGCTGGCAGAAAAATCCTTTCATGGTCACATTCTCACTCCCATTTCTATCAGCTGCAGCAATTCTCTTGCGCAGCAATGCATTTTGCCATGATGAAAGGTGACGATGCAGTATGCCCACTGGTTTAGATGGTGTATACCTATTTTACAGAGACTTAATCTTTTCTGAAGTTAATTCACTAGAAGAAATTACTTTTGATCGAATCCTTCTCAAACAAACCTTTCCTCCTCTGCCATATTCCTAAACACTCTCGTATCTCTACTTTAAAACACATTTTCTATCTGTACTTAAAACAAGACCTTGCAGTATTTCTCTGCCTATACATTCAGCAGTTTCCGGCTGTTCTGCTCAGCTCATTCCCCATTCGTCTAGCTCACGGCAGAGCAAGGCGCAGGGAGAATTTTAACTCAATCTCAAGATCAGTCCGTGCTTCAAGCACAGCATCGGGAATCCCGCAGCAGCCAACAGAACAGCTGCGTAACGAAAAGAGATAAATGCCATCAACCTTCAGGGGACGGCAGCGAAGTCCAGGAGTTCAACGCGGTATTTCTGGCACAATCTTGTCTAGCAAGTCACAAGTGACAGCGTTTCGGTAAAAGGGAAGGCTCCGACAGCGGAGAAGTCAATCAAGCCGGGGGCAGCCAGGGCAAAGGCGGGCTGGACCCGCGGCGCCCGCCGAGGCAGCTACGGATGGCAGCGGGGGGTCAGGGGGCGACTCGGCGTGGGACGCGGGGTGCGGGGTGCCTGCGGGATGCCGGCGGGA